>NW_028261390.1:6221828-6319735 GCF_051295495.1 Thamnophis sirtalis
TGTTAAATATAACACGCACGCACACGCACATCCCAAAAGTAAACTGGTTCCCACCTTTTCCTTTTAGAACTTATCATTTTTTTAAAAAATAAATGACCATTTTAATTCGAGCAACAATAGAAGAGTAAATTGAACAGTGCCAATACATGACCACTAAGTTTCGAAATCGGTTCTGTTGTCCATTTGACTTGATATCATCTCTCTGCTATTTGTTAATAACCGTATGTGTTTTTTGACATGATGACCCTTTTAAGGGCAGGGGTCTCTAAACTGGGGAGCTGTCAGGTCTGCGAGCCACCTTTCCTTTTGGACTTCAGGCCTGCCACACTTTTTACTATTCATTTTCTATTGTGGGAAAATGGGAGGGGGAGGGATTATACGGAGTTGGGTGATATGTAGCCATAACAACATTCTTCTTCGAAACTCAAGGTCATCCTTTGGTCTCTGCACCTAGCCGGAACTGGATGGGTGGGAAGCTACCAGCGTGGCAGTGGAAAATTGGACCACGTGATGGACTTGTGGGTGTGGGGGGCAAGATCTTGAACTTTCAACTGGGTGGGGAAAACCTGGAAGCTTTCAGATTCGGGTTTTCCCAGATGTGCCAACATGGCTCTTTTAATCAATTGGAACTTTGAGGAATCCTTTGCCTTGGACTCTGATTTAATTTTGGATGTTATTGGGAACCCGGATAGCAGCTTGAAGACTTGTGGACTTCAACTCCCAGAATTGCTGACTGGGGAATTCTGGGAGTTGAAGTCCCAGATTAAATCCTGATCCTGAATCCAACATGCAGGTACCTTATGTGTACAATTTTCACCATGTTTCTGCCTGTTTTGGGGAGCAGTTTTAAAATCTAAGGACCCCCAATCTCAAAAATGCAAAACCCCAAGGAAAGCCATGTAGGGTTTCTGGATTAAGCATGATTCAACATTGAGCTATTCCACTCCCATCTTCCACATAATACAGTTGCACGGATCGCCTTAAATGCAACAGACAATCTGCTTACTTGAGAATAAATCCCAATTATTTCATTGAGGCCCAATGCTGGTAGACAAAGAACTGTCATTATAAAATTCTGAAATTTTATATTTAACTTCTGCTGTGGATTCATTTTAGTAAATTTGTTTTTAATTTGCATTGTAAACCACCCAGCAGCAGTTTATGATATTCAATTTATATAGGCCTTGAAACAAATAAAGCATTTAAAAATATTACTTTGAAGGATACAGGATCACTTTCCCCCCCCCCTGTAATTCCTTGCCTCGAGTTGAAATAGGGGCAACCGAATGGAGCTCAAGTGTTTACTGGCCGGATGCCCTTCCTGACACCTACGCAGAGTTTGCAGCAGACAATAACTAATTGAGTCCAAAGACAATAACTAATTGAGCTGCCAGGCCGATATCTGCAAAACATGGCAAAGAGTTTCAGAGAGTCATGAACCAATGAAACGAACTAACTGTCTCCTGCAAACTCCACTCCCCTTTCGCTCCTCTTTTATTTCCTCTGGGCGGGGCCATTCATCGTTCATCAGTGGCCTTACTCCCAAGTCAGCCCGTTCTTTAGCTGTTCCCTTCGTCTGGCATCTCTGCGCGTGCGCGCACTGGGAACAGGCTCCAGCTGTTCGTCTGCCACACTGATGTTTGACTTTGAAGGCAGCTGATAACTGTCAGATGGCCCTGGCCCCCTCTCTGCCTCTGACACAGAGCCCTCATCCGAGCCTTCCCCAGACTCCAGGACTGGCCCAGGTTCCTCCCCAACCCTCCTCACTGTCCGAATCTGCTGCCAGCTCCGTTGGAGGGCCACGACACCACCAACTAAAAATACCCAGAGGAAGGGGGAAACGTTTTCTGTCTTCACCGCTGCTTTGTAAGTTGCTCCACTTCGACTTGAAGGCTGTCGATCTTGTCTCCAAATTCCTCCTTGAAGAGACGATTGTCCTCCTGCAGAGACTGGCACTCCCGCTCGGACAGCTGCAATCTGGGTATGAGCCACATGAACTTGTGATAAAAAACAAAAGCTATGGTAGGGGGGTGGGGGGAGACCAAATTGAAACCATAAATAAAAGGAAAGGCTGAATGAGCGATGGAGGGATGAGCGCGGGGACGAGAAGGAGGGCGGGGGACGAGAAACGAAAATCTAACGACGGACTAAAAAAATAAATAAAATGGTTGAGGTGAACCAGGCAGAAGGAGTTTCTCTTTTCCATTTTTTTTTATTCTATAACTACAGTTTACAGTCATTAGATGATAAACATAAAACATCACTTTTATTATCCATAGTCAAAGCAAAACCTCAAGTACAGAGTAATGTGAAAAAGGTCTTGGGTTCTTCGTTACGTTACACTGCAGCTTTATTATACAACTGGAACTTGCGTCAAGGAGTACCTAGGGGATTAGTGCGTTTGTCTAGCCTCATTCACAACTGTTACGTCGGGGGGGAAGCACACGCAGGGGTTCCAGTTCGGAGGCAAAGTTGTGGGCTGTTCGTTTAGGGTTTTCCCAGACTATTTCAGGGGGGGGGGCGGGCTGCTCAACGAGAAGAGAGGGGGCAAAGGATACTATCACAACACACAAACTGATTTTGGGCTACTTGAAATCCACCAACCAGGGGGGAGAAAATATTTAGGGTGAAGGCTTCACTTGGGAGGGTGGCCAGATAGAACAAACTGTCCTTCCAAAAATAATGACAACGCCTGCCTTTCCACTTCAGGCTATTATTATTATTATTATTTTGTTCCCATTTTCTTTTTTGCATGTTCCCATTTTCTTGGAGCAAGCAAAAGGTGATTTATATAAGATGAAACTATTTCAACCCTAGTGGGAACTTAGAAGAACATATCTTTTATCTCTCTCTCACACACACACCCGTTAAACAGGGACGTGTCCTCGGTTTAGGCTTCCCCAAATCCGTCAATCAACACAGCCCAAAGTATTTTCTAGGAATGCTTGAAAAACATTTGGAGGGCACTTGGTTCAGGGGTGAAATCCATTTACTTTTGCTACCGGTTTGGTAACAAGGGGAGCGTGTATGCTCTCAATCTCCACGCATGCGCGGGAACTCCCACGCATGTGCAGAGTGTCAAAAACGGGCGTGATGACGTCCGGGCGGGTGGGCGGAGTCTGCTACCGAGCACGCCTGCAAAGGTAAGCAAACAACGAGGGGGGATGGGAAATCCGCTGGCCCACGCGATTTAGATTAGCTAGAAAGCAGGAATTCCTGCTTTCTAGCTAATATAAATCGCGCGCCACAGCTGATCGTCGGAAAAACCAGTTCGCCCGAACAGGTTTCATTTTCGGGGGAACGAGTAGCCTTTTTACTACCGGTTTGCATGAACCGGTCCCAACCCCTGACTTGGTTGAAGAACAACTATTAAAGATGTGGAGGGAAGGGAAATAGTTTGGGTAGTTTTGAGAAATGTTAATAATTCTCCACACACTCTCTTACAATCCCCTCGGGTTTCATCAGAATCAGGACAAGAAAAAAAACAATACATTGTTGAGCTACAGCATGGTGTTTTTAGTAGACTTTCTAAGGCTTAGATGCTCTCTCACTCCAATTCCTAGCAAATCCCTTGTTTGATTAAGATCCCTCCGAATCAAATATTAATAGTGGCCAGAGAGAGCTTTCAACAATGGCCGAATTACTTTTGCTGCTGGCATTACTGCTGGTTCAGCGCGCAAAAAAAATCTTTTGCTCCACGCACGCGCGCTTTTGCACCTGAAAAGGTCTGCGCGTGTGCACAACGTTACAAAAGGGGGGGGGAAATTACATTTTTCAATGAAGCTTGTTCTGTTCATGCGCAGAACCAAAAATCAAGATGGCGGCGCCAACAATAGAACTGGTTCTGGGGCACGGCAGGCCGAATTACTACCTACTGGGCCGAACCGGTCTGAACAGATAGGAACCCACCTCTGATTTATATGAAAGGGACAATGATTCAGTCTTTTCTTAAAGAGCAAGGGACACGTATTAAAAAAAATCAACCAGGAAATGAGAATTCACTATATTTTTAGGGAGTAAAGGCAGAGGTAGAAGTCAATGGAAAGGGCTAAACAATTAAAAAAATAGCTAAACAGCTAGATTTTGCATCCATGTCACCTAAAGGGGGATGAATAAATCATTTCCCACTGTTATGAAAATGGCCTGTTATCTTAGCTCGTCCTCGGATTGCTAAAAAAAAAATTCCAGTTACAACTCTTGAGCAATCAAAATTGGTGCGATTTGCATCACCTGAACTCTGTGTGTGTGTGTGTCTTCTGAATGTTCCTTAATACCTATCCGCCCAGGGGGCTACGTCAAATAAAAAGGATTTTTGGACATTCGGGTGGATGGGCAGGTAGCCGTAAAAGGAAATTCTCGCAAATAGGGAATTGGGACGGAGGGAATTGTTCCGTTTTTGCAAGCCAAGCGAAAAGGCAAGCCGTGGAGAGTACAGATGGAGTTCTCTCAAATAATTTTTCCTACGGCTTCAATTCAAGGGAGGATTTTATTCTTGGGCATGGGAATATTCCCCTTAAGGAAGGTGCTTTGCAGCCCGCAACCTTTCAAATTAATTTCAATTTACAAAATATCCCGAGCCTAAAGTTCGGGTAGTAGCAAAGGCTGCAGTGCAGACAAACCTTTGGTTAATAATGCCCAAATGTTCCGAAAATGTTCTAACCTTGGTCCTGCTTAGGATCAATTGGGGACGCCCAACTCTACAAAAATCGTGGTTTCCTGCAGGCTTCCAAATTTCTCTGTCTGCTTTTTCACACACACACACGCACACACCCATCTACTTCACAAAAGGGAAAACCAAGAATTTTTTTCCCTTTCAAGTTGAAACAAGTTGTAAAGGCTAAAAAAAAACCCAAAAAAAGGGAGGGTATACAATTGAATGTACATAGCCACAAATCAGATTTATCTTCTCTTCTTTCTGGAGTACACACTGATCAAATTGCTCCTATTTTAATAAAGTTTCAAAGCGTTAACAGGGGGGGGAAAGGAAAGCCAGAAGTTAACTTTTCTATTTCCGAATAAAACTATTTTTTTTAAAAAAAAGAAAAAAAAATCCCATCAAATTCCACGTCAACTTTTCTGACATCTAAATTCTCGATGTTTTGTTTTTGCTCTTCGCTCGTTAAGGGAGCTTGGATGTCAGAATGGCGATGCGATCGGCCGCCCAAAATTAAATTTCTAGTGAGGCTTCTGAATTAATTTGTTCGCTGCGCTATTTAAGGTTTTTGCCTGTTTCACCAAATCCTTTTCGCTGTTAAGGAGGGGAAGAAAAGGAAATCAAAAAATAATATGTGGAGAATGGGGGATTGGAGTAGAGAAAATACGTAATAAAAAAAACACCAGTTAATCAAACAGATATCAGTGGTTATATATTGCAGTACTTTAAATAAGCACAGCTTAAATACAATTACCATATTTTTCGGAGTATAAGACGCACCCTTTTCCCTCAAAAAAGAGGCTGAAAATCTAGGTGCTTCTTATACACTGAATACAACATTTTTTGCCTCTCGAAACTCCGTCCCTTCATCAAAACGGCTGTGCATAGCCTTTAGGAGCCTTGCAGAGTGCTCCTGGGGGCTGGGGAAGGCAGAAATGAGCAAAAAATGCCCCCTTCCCCCCAGCAGCACTCTATAAGCTTCCTAAAGGCTATCCATGCCCCTTTTTCTTGACAAAAAACAGGTCCGTTTTAGCAAAAAACGGGCCATTTTTGCTCGTTTTTGGGGCCTCCCACCCCACAGGAGCATTCTACAAGCCTCCTAAGGGCTATTCATGCCTTAAAAAAACAGTTCCATTTTCACAAAAAATGGGCCGTTTTTGGGAGGCCTGCAGAGTGCAAATATCTTTTTAAAAAAATTTCCCTCTTCAAAACCTTACTGCGTCTTATACTCCGGTGCGTCTTATACTCCGAAAAATACGGTAACGCTTGATCTTCATTTCGTAAGAAGGCGGCACATTAACACATATCTCAAATAAAGTTACGTATTTTCAAAGTTGAGGAATGATGTATATGTTTCAGAATCCTTTGAAGGTAGTCCTCGACTTACAGCCTTTTCTGTTTAGTGACCATTTGAAGTTACAATGGCACTGGGAAAAAATGACTTACAACTGTTTTTCATACAGCATCTGGTTCAAGAGCCGAGGTGGCGCAGTGGTTAAATGCAGCACTGCAGGCTACTTCAGCTGACTGCAGTTCTGCAGTTCGGCTGTTCAAATCTCACCGGCTCAAGGTTGACTCAGCCTTCCATCCTTCCGAGGTGGGTAAAATGAGGACCCGGATTGTTGTTGGGGGCAATATGCTGACTCTGTAAACCGCTTAGAGAGGGCTGAAAGCCCTATGAAGCGGTATATAAGTCTAACTGCTATTGCTGTTGCTATATTTACGATGGTTGCAGTGTCCCATGAGATCCGCTTTGCGACCTTCTGACAAGCAAAGTCAATGGGGAAGCCAGATTCACTTAACAACCGTGTTGCCAACATCACCACTGCAGTGATTCCCTGAACAACTGCGACAAGAAAGGTTGTAAAACAGGGCAAAACTCACTTAACAACTTTCTCGCTTAGCAACAAAAATGTGTGGCTCAATTGCAGTCGTAAGCCGAGGACTACCTGAACCGTCAAATGTTTTCACGAATTGCAAGCATTTAATTTATGTGGTCCAACTCAAACATCTTATTAAGCCACAATGCGATGTGCTAGGTGAGCTTAGCATGTCACACAACAGAACCATCATGGATTGTAAATGATGGTTATGGCCCGCCAAAATGTGTGATGCCAACTATCGGTGGAATATTGAACAAAACCCGTTATGCATCCATTTCAAAGCACATTATAGCGACTAGATTTACGTCTATAAAGAAATGGGAGAACGTACAGTTACATTCTGACTTTTCCAATTTTTCCAATTCAGATCATCAATCTCTGTTGCCAAAACTTGCTATGATTTGAGAGGAATATATTTGTAACTAGCTGATAAACCGGCTTTGCCCAGGTGTTTATTTATAGGGGGGAAAATGTCTGGGCCAAATGTAATTTCTAATGTTGGATTTTCCCCCTTACCAGAGGGAGCCCCCTTGTGGAGTACTGTGAAGCCATTACCACGGCAACTCGACTGCGCTGTACAGTAGAAGCCATTTTACAGCCGGACAATATTTCCCAACTTTCCTGCGGCAAACTAATTATAAGAGACTTGCAAGAAACAAGTTTAGAAAGCCTAATTTCTCTTTTCGTGTAACCCAAGAATGATTGAAAGGATGGCTATAAATCACAATCTTAGCTTGCTTGGATAAGCCACTTTCGTGTTTACCTCTGTTCAAGCAGTTTAATTGTAGCGGCCATTTGACTGGTCTTCTCCTCCAAGCGGCTATTCAGTTCACTCTTCTGTTTCATTCCCAGGTCTGAACTCTAAAAAAAAACAACCAAAGAGAACAATAACTATGCTTAGTTATCTTTAAAGATTACCATGTTTTCCTGAAAATAAGCCATTTTACTGCAGTACAGTAGAAGCCATTTTAAGGCACAACACCTACCCTGAAGGGTGCAGGGTTGCCTTACCCCCACAGTATTTGTTTTCAGAGAGTAAGTCATCTCTGTACCAAGTTTAATTGAAAGAGTTATGCTGGAGCATACACACACAGCCATATATATATATGTTTTCTGAGGTTTTCGCAGGTGTTAGTATGTAGGTCTTTGGTTATTCGGGTTTTGTCCCGCGTAAAATTAGAAGTGTCTTGGCGACGTTTCGACGAAGTCGAAATGCTATATATATATCCGATCACACTTTAAGCTGAAAACACCGGCCTGAAGATGGCGAGTGAGACCTCGCCGAAACGTTGCCAAGACAATATTCAAATGCAAATATTTCTTTATTTGACATTTTCCAAACATTAAAATCACAATTACACTTTTACAGCTTTCTGTTATCGGTATATCTTTTTTTCTGATTTCGGTTTTTCCATTTTCCATTCTATTATTTTATACATATTCGTCTTTGTTTACTTTCTCATTTTTACAATACACACACACATACACACACACATATATAGAATATTTCTATCTCTATTGCTGCAATGTGCTCTACATGGGGCTGCCCTTGAAGTGCATTCGGCGACTGCAGTTAGTCCAGAATGCAGCCGCGCGAGTGATAGTGGGCGCACCGCGGTTCGCCCACATAACACCTATCCTCCGCGAGCTGCACTGGCTACCTGTTGATCTCCGGGTGCGCTTCAGGGTATTACTTACCATCTATAAAGCCCTCCATCCATGGTAGTGGATCTGAGTACTTGAGAGACCGCCTCCTGCCGATTACCTCCCTCCGACCAATTAGATCGCACAGATTGGGCCTCCTCCGAATCCCATCCGCCAGTCAATGCCGACTGGCGACTACGCGGAGGAGAGCCTTTTCAGTAGCAGCTCCGACCCTGTGGAACGACCTCCCCGTCGAGATTCGCACCCTCACCACCGTCCAGACCTTCCGCACAGCCCTTAAGACCTGGCTATCCCGTCAGGCCTGGGGATAAGTTTCTAATTCGCCCCACCCGAGTGTTGAGTGTTGAATGAAAGTTGTGTTTTTACTGTTTATTTTATTCACATATTGTTTATGTCTCTGTATTGCACCCCCCCTTTTCCTATGAATGTAAGCCGCCCTGAGTCCCCTCAGGGAAAAGGGCGGCCTATAAATCCCAAATAAATGAAAAAAAATGAAAAAAATAAATGCTTTCTAAATATATGCCATCTTTTTTCATTGTGTTTGCCTTGTGTTCCTTATGCATTGATTTTACATCTCTTTTCAAGCCAGTTATACCACCTGTTCCATATCTTGTGGTACTCCCGTTTCCTCTCTATCTCTTAGTCCCATCGCTAGTTTGCATTCTGGAGTATTTAAATGAAGCACCGGAGGCGGCGCGTTTGACACCCCTGCTTTAGATCATGAAAATCAGTCGAACCTTTAACACAACCGAAGATTATTTTGCAAAATGTGCCATTGGTAACATTAGTTTCAGATGACAGAAAGGAACAATCAAATATGCCTATCCCAATTTTTCTTTCTGTTAACGACGAGGGAGAAAGTGCAATTTACAAGTACTTGTACTTGACGCCTCTTCACCCATCGTGGGTATAGGCAACTTCCATGGAAATTTGACGCCACTGTTTTCGGTAATGGATACGGCGATCCATGGAAGCTGTTTCGGCTGGATATACCCAAGGGGACGCCAGTCCCAAGGGTCGACAGAGCCCGATTGGTGGGAACGGGGGGGCACCACGTGAAGGCCGGGTTGTCGTTTGGTAGTTGAGAGGCTTTGCAATAAGCGTTGCAATGTATATTTTGCGCATCAACTATCCTTGCCCGCCCCAATTTACAAGGGAGACAGCTTGCAAACTCTCTCGGCCGCAACCCAGGATTAAGGGCCAGGTTTATACTTCGTGTTCAGACCAGCCCTGCGTGGAGAAACTGCTTAAATTATTTTGTATCTAAGGAGCCGACTTACACCACCGGGATTAGACTAAGGGGTGGAATTCAGCTGGTTTTAGACCGGTTCGCGAGAACCGGATGTTAATTTTACATCTGGTTCGCTGAACCGGTAGTTGCAAGGACTGGCTGGCCCCACCCAGCCCCTCCCAGGAGTCTCCACGCGGCCCATTCATCATGCCATGTAAGTGCAGGACCTGCGCAGAGGCTCTGGGAGGGCGAAAAACGGACCTCCCGGAAGTTCCAGAAATGGGCCTGTTTCCGGAGGGCCTCTGGAGCCCGGGAGAGATCGTTTTCGCCCTCCTGAAGGCTGAAGGAAAGCCTCCGGAGCCTGGGGAGGGTGAAAATACACTCCCACTCCCACCGTGGTGTAGGAGGCTAAGTAGGCCATACCCACCATGGCCACGCCCACCCAGGGCAGAGAACCTGTTGCTAATCAGGGGTGGGATTGTTTTTCAATCCCACCCCTGATTAGACTGTCTTATATTCTTTAATCAAGTCAACCAAGAGAAAGGAGTAAAGAGTTGTAGCATCAAGCTTTGTAACTAAGCCATCTTATTCTCCCGTGTCCAAACCAGTGTTGGGTTCTGGATCCCGGCGCAACTGGTACAGTGCAACGGGGCCCAGCGGCCACCACAGGAACACATGCAGGGTGCGCGCACACGCGCACGCATGCAACCTTACCACCTGCGATGCCTGCGTAACGCTCCAGCTGCTTGGCAGAGCATTGCGCAGGCGCCGTACGCTGCGCGCGCATGCACAGATGGCCCATTTCCTTCAAATACAGGTAAGGAACGAGGGCGGGCGGCTGGGCCCTCCGGAGCACCGTACCGGAACGGTACCCGGTGCTCCCGGCAGGCGCCGGTACGCCCGTACTGGGGCTTACCGCCTGCAACCCTCCACTGGCCCAAACCCTCCATTTCTCCTAATTGAAAGCAAAGAGGGAGACCCTGCAATTAACCCTTTCCTGTTGATTTACCTGCAGCTTGAAAGAAAGTTCAAGTTTTAGGGCCCTGAGATCGTCCAGTTGTTGCCTGAGCACCACAAGAGCATCCTGCTTCTCGCAAACGTCTTTTTCCAGCATCTTCATAGCCAGCTCCATCTCTTGTCTCATTCCGATCTGCATTTCAAGCTCTTTCTCCACGTCCTAAAAGCAGGCACACGCACACACACACACACACACATACACACACATTACAGGCGAGAGTTTGAAGGTCTGAAAGACTCTTTCTCCCTAAACAACAACAAAAAAAAATCGCTACCATTCAAGAAACGGTAGCGACGAGGGCAGGGTGATCTTTTTCCATTCCTGCAGAAGATGGAAGAATGTATGAATTCTCTAGGCTGAGTCCGAGAGAAAAAGCTTAGCTCGCTGCAAGGAAACTCAGAGCAGGTTTTTTTCTGACCCCGACAATGATCAAAGGTATTATGGGGTATGAACATACCAGGGCATCAAAACAATTTTTAAAACGGAGGGAGGGGAATCTGGCATGTAAACAGCTTCACGTCTTAAGTCATTTTTGCAGGCACTTCACCCCTTTTCACAAGCAGGCCACGTTTTCTGATGTATTTTCTTTGCAAAAGCCTTTGATGTGAGAAAATGGTATTCAACTCTTTTCCTGATATTAGAATCATTCTGAATCTTTTCGTGTGTGTGTGTGTGTGTGTGTGTGTGTGTGTTTGTGTACACACATACACATACATGCATATACATCAGAGGTGGTATTCAGCAGGTTCTAACCAGTTCTGGAGAACCGGTAGCAGAAATTTTGAGTAGTTTGGAGAACCAGCAAAAACCACCTCTGGCTGGCCTCGCCCCCATCTATTCTCTGTCTCCCGAGTCCCAGTTGATCGGGAGGAAATGGGGATTTTGCAGTATCCTTCCCCTAGAGTGGGGAGGGATTTTACAGGAACCTTCCCCTGCCACGCCCACCAAGACACGCCCACCAAGCCTTGCCACACCCACAGAACCGGTAGTAAAAAATTTTTGAATCCTACCATAACTGTACAAAACATTAAAACCAGAAAAATGGATATTGTGATTTTTGTGACTCTGACAAATTCCAAATTCCAGGATCCCTGTACACTGACTATGCTCTGCTGAACTTACAAGGTGTTGTAATTCTGCCCTAGCTTCTCTTCACCTGCGAAGCACCTTACCAGTCTTAACTGTGTTTCCTCTTTCAGCTGTTTCCTCGCTTCGGTGAGGGCATGCCCGTCTGCAGTCTTATTTACCTATAATGAAGATGTCAACAAAGCAAAGAGGATGAGTAACAGAGATGACTCCAGAATCGCTTGGTAGTGAAATGGACAGCATGTACATTTAATAAATACCGTATTTTGTGGAGTATAAGGCACACCTTTTTCCCTCAAAAAAGAGGCTGAAAATCTGGGTGTGTCTTATACACTGAATACAACATTTTTTGCCTTCTGAAACCCCGCCCCTTCATCAAAATGGCTGTGCAGAGCCTTTAGGAGCCTTGCAGAGTGCTCTTGGGTGCTGGGAAGAGCAGAAATGAGTGAAAAATGGGGTGTTTTAGGAGGTACTCTATAAGCCTCTTAAAGGCTATGCATGCCCTTTTTTGACAAAAAAACAGGCCCATTTTCGCAAAAAACAGGTCATTTTTTGCTCACTGGGGGGGGGCACCCCCCAGGAGCACTCTACAAGCCTCCTAAAGGCTAGTCAAGCCCTTTTTGGGGGGGAAATGGGCCTGTTTTTGCAAAAAAAAACTGGCTGTTTTGGGGAGATTTGCAGAGTGCAAAAACTTTTTTTAAAAAATTTGCCTCTTCAAAATCTTGGTGCGTCTTATACTCCGAAAAATACAGTAAATAATAAATAATTGATGGAGATTAGTGCTGTCTCTTCCAAGCACAAGGTTAAGACTCTCTGAGAATCTTCACATTAACCCCCACAAAGCTAATCATTTTTTTTTCTTTGGACTTTTTAATCCCACCTTTATTATATGTGCTTCCCCCAAAATAAGACCGGGTCTTATTTTCTTTTGACCCCCAAAATAAGCACTCGGCCTTATTTTCAGGGAGGTCTTATTATTTTTGAGGTGCAGGAGGCGGCGAGCATAATTACCTCAGGGCTGCTGCTGTGTTGCAATATTTTCGGGGAGGGCTTATTTTCGGGGGTGGGATTTATTTTAGCGTATGTGCTCAAAAGATTGGTTAGGCTTATTATCTGGGGAGTTCTTATTTTCGAGGAAATTGAGTATTTACAACTCAAGGCACCGGACTTACCGAATATCCTCCCTCCTCTTATTTCCGCCACAGCAACAACCCTATGAGGCAAATTTGGCTGAGGGAGAGAGTGACAGGATCTGTAACATGGCACATTTGATAGGATCTCTTTATTTTCAGTCCCCTTCAATCTTCCGCTTTCTGCTTATGTTTTGTGTTATCGGTCGTCCTCGCTTAACCAAAGTTAAGTTGGGACCAGAACTTCTGTCAGGAAGGGATTTGGCTGTAAAGTGCGACGTCACACGGCTGCACCACTTAAAGAGGTGGCAGTTTGGTAGTCCCTCTGTTATGGAATTGTTTTGTGGCGTGCCAGGCACAGACACACTGACCTACAACCAGCCTATAAACCCCTCAGAATCAGGGATGGGCAGCTATGGGTTCGCCCGGATTCGGGAGAACCGGTAGCTAACAATACGGCTGGTTCGGAGAATCTCCAAATCCCACTCCTGGATGGCGCCTCCCACCCCTCCCATGAGTTTCCACGCAGCACATTTTGGATGCAAAGTAAGTGAAGGGCCCGTGCGGAGCGTCGGGGAGGGGAAAAAACGAGACTCCGGAGCCTGGGGAAGGCGAAACCAGCACCCCCCACCCGCCATGGTGCAGGAGGCCGATTAGGTCACGCCCACCATGGCCACGCCCACCCAGCAACCAGGCAGAGAACCCGTTACTGAAATTTTTGAAGCCCACCCTTGCTCAGAATCCAAATCAACTGCAAAGCTGACCAGAGTTAACCAACTCTCAACGAACCCACACAATTCCCCTCAACCAGCAGTTCACCTCCCAATGATCCTGACCTGAGGTAATCTCCTTATCACCAGACTCACCGATGACTCACATCTGACCCGTCACAAGAACCTCGCTTGATACACCCACACCTGAAGCTCTTATTAGCAGAATACTGACCCTAACATCCCATAAACTCTGCTGAAGATGTTATCTAGCCTGGTAACAAAAGGTTCAGAAACCGACCCACGAGTTCGGAGAACAAGCCTTCATCCTCATCCTACACCCGAACTACGGATATTCGCCACTACCGCGAATAAAGACGTCTCATCAAATGAACCACGTCACGGAAGCATAAGTGAATGTGAAAACAGTCCCCAACTGCCGCACGCAACATGCACATAAATCCTGACCTTTCGGTTGGATTCCAAAATGTACGAACTCTCCTCTTTGACTCGCTCCATTTCTTCTTGCAGTGTTATAATTCTGTTGTTTGCGACGGCAAGCTGCATTAAACACAAGAACACAAATGAAAAGCTACAATGGTTGTCCCTCTCAAATAATTTGGAGTTAGGGGCTGCAAATCCACCTGCAGCTCCCTCTCTCTCTCTCTACCAACACACATACACACACACACACACACACACACACATACACACACACACCAGTGGTGGGTTTCAAAAAATTTTAGAACCTCTTCTGTAGGTGTGGCCTGCTTTGTGGGAGTGGCTTGCCAGCCATGTGACCGAGTGGGAGTGGCTTGCCAGCCATGTGACTGGGTGGGCGTGGCCAACTTGTAAAAAGTGGTGAAACTCACTTAACGCTCTTGCTTAGCAACCAAAATGTTGGCTCAGAAACTCTGGCATTTGAAGCAGGCAAGTCTTAAAGCTGTCAAGTTACAAGACCTTTCCACCCCTAACCCTTTAGAAAAAAAAACCCCAGGGGTGTTCAAACTTGACAGCTTTAAGACTTGTGAATTTCAACTCCCAGAATTCCTTCTCCAATCATGTTGGCTCAGGAACTCTGGCATTGAAGTATGCAAGTCTTAAAGCTGTCAAGTTACAAGACCCTTGCACCCCTAACCCTTTAGAAAAAAAAAACCCTGGGGGTGTTCAAACTTGACAGCTTTAAGACTTGTCGACTTCAACTCCCAGAATTCCTCCTCTCGCTCTTCATCTTGATGATGTCCGGACGGGCAGGGGGAGGGAGCTGGAACCGGTTCTAAACGGCACGGTAGATTTGTGGAACCTCTTCTATAGAAGAGGTTAGAACTGGCAGGAACCCACCCGATACATACATATTCTTCGCCTCTTCTAATCCCTCCTCTATAATATGCAGACGTAAAAGGCACGTGCCCTCAGCAGAAGGATGTGCAAGAGTGTTTTGTTTTCTTGCAAGATATTAAAAAATCTTCCCAATTTATAATCCAGCTCCATCAGAATTTGTTAGTGCCCTCCACTAATGGACAGGAAAAAAAAAACTGCAACCACCCTCCTTTCCATTGAGGAACCTTATAGTGCATGAACCAGGAGGAGGGCTGGGGGAAAAAATACAGACCCCTCACATCCTGGACATAACGGTAAAGGTTCCCCTCGCACATATGTGCTAGTCATTCCTGACTCTAGGGGACGGTGCTAATCTCCGTTTCAAAGCCGAAGAGCCAGCACTGCCAAAAGACATCTCCGTGGCCATGTGGCCAGCAATATTAAACGCCGAAGGCGCACGGAACGCTGCTACCTTCCCACCAAAGGTGGTTCCTATTTTTCTACTTGCATTTTTACGTGCTTTCGAGTTGCTAGGTTGGCAGAAGCTGGGACAAGTAACGGGAGCTCCCTCCATTACGAGGCGCTAGGGATTCGAACCGCCGGCCTTTCCGATCGACAAGCTCAGCATCTTAGCCACTGAACCACCACGTCCCTTCACATTCCTGGATATAAACTGTTTCAACATCCTCCCCTCAGAATGGCGCTATAGGATGTTCCGTGCCAAAACAATTAAGACAGTTTTCCCCCTCGTGCCATCACTCTGTTGAAGACCTAATTCAAGTCTTATGCCTAAGGATACCTAATAGGGCTGTATTACTCTTTCCCTTCTCATCTTTCCTGTTATCTTCTCCTACTGGTATCTTATGATTCATAACGTTGGGCGTTTCTGGTTTTTCTTTTAAGACGTTTTGCTTCTCACGTGAACAGCTGAAGAAGTTTCTCAGATGAGAAGTGAAACCTATTCAAAGTAAAAACAGAAATCCCTGTTGCTTCTCGAAAAAGAAGCACCTTTGGGGCAAACCAGGACCTGGATGACTGAGAATCTTTGCAGACTTTTAGCTATACAATTTGGGATGAGCATCCTTTAAATTACCTCCACTAGACCGATTAGATCCCACAGATTAGGCCTCCTCCGAATTCCATCCGCCGGCCAGTGTCGACTGGCGACTACCCGGAGGAGAGCCTTCTCTGTGGCTGCTCCGACCCTCTGGAACGAACTCCCCGTGGAGATTCGAACCCTCACCACCCTCCAGGCCTTCCGCAAAGCCCTTAAAACCTGGCTGTTCCGACAGGCCTGGGGCTAAAAGAATTGTTGCCCCCGTCTCGAATGGTATGACTGTCGTGTGTTTTAAATTATGTATTGTTTTGTGTCGTTTTAATTTTTTGTTTGTATCCCCCTTCCCTGGTTGAGTTGTGAGCCGCCCTGAGTCCCCTTCGGGGGGGAAAAGGGCGGCATATAAATAAAATAAACATTCAAACATTCAACATTCAAATGGCGTGGGAGTAGGAATGGATTTCCAGGGGGGGAAATTGCAGAGTACAGGAATAAGAAGCACCACTCAGGTGACCCTGGGGACAGAGATAAACCTCTAAGTGGTCTCAATGACCCTCTAAAAGGATGCAAATGACCATGTGTCAGCAAGGTGTATAAATCCTTCCGTTCCCCACCATCCAGTCAGAGCTGAGGAAGCTTCTTGGATGAAAAGTGAAACATCTTCAAAGAAAAACCAGAAAGTCCAGTTGCCTCCTGAAAAAGGGACAACCTGGATGACTGAGAATCTTCATAGACATTTAGCCGTAGGCTTGAGATCTTACCGGAGGCAAATTCCTTGTGTGTCCAATTACACTTGACTAATAAAGAATATTCTTTGCAGAATTCCACAATAGAGTAACTCTCTATTATGACACCTAGGCCAGACAGATTTCCATCCCATAATATTAATTCATCTGGCATCTCTTGCATTTGGAATCTGTTTTGGGGTACACATGAACCAGACTGAGATATTACTTAATTAGAAGCTAAATCTAACTCATGAGTGTATCCTAATGTCCCCTAAAGCCTGAATGTTGTTCTTTTAATTTTATCCTATAGAGGAAAAAAAATAACCTTCACATTTCTTTCATTTCTACTTACCTCCTCAGTTAGTTTAGTGTTAGATTTTTCCAAAGCATCAACTTTTGCCTGCAAGTTGTTGACTGTAGCGCTGTCCAATTTAAAAAAAAAAGACGAAGACATGAAGTAACTCTATGGAACTTAAGAATTCAACACAAATGGACCAAATTTTCTACAGAAGATTTACCTCTTTACCTTAAATGTCTATTGAGTTCTTCTACGTAATTTTTCTGATCCAGAATCGCAGTAATTTGACCATCGCTGAAAACAGGACAAAGTGGATATTAACCAGGCACAGAGAGATAATATTAAGCAGTATTGCAAAGCAAAGCAATATGTTTAGGAAGAATTTGTTGATTGCTAAACTTTAGTTAAATCCATTGGTAATAGGTATAGTTAAATAAAAATTGATAACGATAGTAATGTATACAATGTTGAGCTGTTATGATAAGTAATGATTGGATATGAGAAGGGAAGGTTAGAAATATTTTTGGACTATATATAAAGATTATTAATAACAATAATAATTATAATAAAAAAACAAAAACAAAACTATATATAGTTAAGCTTTAACTAATAGGGGAAAAATGTTATGATATAGGATATAGTTAAATAAAGAAAGGATAATGATAATAAATTATATACATGGAGGATTAGAAAATTTTGGTATTAAATATTATGGATGTTTAGCTAAAACAGGATATGAGGATTTAATGTTAATGGAGGATTTTACAAATAAGTAAATGAATTGCCAGCATGTGGTTATGTATTGAATCTTGGTATACTTAAGGATGAAGGATGTTTAAATAACTGTAGTCAAATAAAAGTGGAGGTATGATGATGTTAATATAGTAAATATTTGAGTTAAGATATTTGAATTAATATGAATTATATTTAATGACGGGGGAAGAGATGCACAAAAGCTTTTTGTAACCAGCTGATATACTTTCTACAATATATGTTTGTTTTGAAAATAAATAAAATAAATAAATAAAAATTTATATATATAAAAAAAAGATGCACCGGTCTATCAAACGCACCAAGATTTTGAAGAGGTAAGTAAGAAAAAAATGTTGTCCTCCCCAGCCCTCAGGAGCAATCTGCGGGCTGGGGGAAGACAAAAACACCCCCGTTTTTGTGAAAAACGGGTGGAAAATGGGGCTGTTTTTTCACAAAAACAGGGGCATTTTTGCCTTCCCCCCCTGCTGAAGCCTGCAGAGTGCTTCTGGGGACTGGGGGAAGGCAAAAACGCCTCAGTTTTTGTGAAAAACGGCCCATTTTTCGCAAAAATGGGATGCAGGGGTGGGGCTTCAGGAGGCCAAAAACGGCTGTATTCGGTGTATAAGATGCACCAACATTTCCACGCTCTTTTGTGGGGGGGGGAGGTGCATCTTATACTCTGAAAAATATGGTACTGTTTCGTAATTATAGATTTGCATAATGTCTGAATTGACAAGTCAACATTCAGCCTCCAGAGTAGAAGTGGTATTTTACCAGTTTGCCCTGGTTAGGGCGAACCGGTAGTAGTGGTGGCGGAAGTCTCCACCCATCCGCCCAGACATCATCACAGATGCCCTGCGCATGCGCAGAAGCGCTGCGTGCGTGCGAAGCTAGCGTGCACACTCCCGGTTCCAAACCAGTAGCAAAGATTCGAGCATTTCATGCCTGTTCCAAAGCCAGGCTATCTGCAGGGAAGGTCGAAAATAGTCAAGAAGGTGATTAGGAAAAGGCATCTCACCCTTTTTATATGTGTTGATTAATACTCCTAGCTGCCATCCTGACTTTTTGACAAACTCACACTCACGCACCCCTCTTCTCCGGAAGCTTCTATTCCACAGAGATAAAACTGAATCTATAAAAATGTGCGATGACTGTCAGTTTATTTATTTATTTTTATTGTTTTGGTTTTTTTTAACTTTGGGGGAAAAATATGGGTGCTGAAGTGACAGATCTGTAAAACAGAGAAGTACCGTATTTTTCAGAGGAATAAGACGCTCCGGAGTATAAGACGCACCTTAGTTTTCGGGGAGAAAAATAACAAGAGTTGAAAGGGACCACGGAGGTCCTCTAGTCCAACCCCCTGCTCAGGCAGGAAGCCCTACACTACTTCAGACAAATGGCTATCCAACTTCTTATTAGAAACGTCCAGTGTTGGAGCATTCACAACTTCTGGAGGCAAGTTGTTCCACTGGTTAATTGTTCTGACTGTCAGGAAATTTCTCCTCAGTTCTAAGTTGCTTCTCTCCTTGATTAGTTTCCACCCATTGCTTCTTGTCCTACCCTCAGGTGCTTTGGAGAATAGTTTGACTCCCTCTCCTTTGTGGCAACCCCTCAGATATCGGAAGATTGCTATCATGTCTCCCTTGGTCCTTCTTTTCATTGAACTAGACATATCCAGTTCCTGCAACCGTTCTTCATCTATTTTAGCCTCCAGTCCCCTAATCCTCTTTCTTGCTCTTCTCTGCACTCTTTCTAGAGTCTCCGTCTATCTATTGTAACAGAGCTTATTAACACAAAAGCATCTAAAATACAGTTTCTGGATAGGAACCGAAGGAGACTTACCCTTCACTGCCTTTACTGCTGCTGCCATCCTTCAAATACATTGAAAAATCAATAACGCCAACCTATGAGAGAAGACAGCAATACTTCATGTCCTACACGTGCAGCTTCCCCCCCCCCCCATTTTATTCTTCTTATTAACTGTGTGATTCATCCAGGCATGTTTAGTAATCACCTACATGGCACAATCGGACTCGCAAGATTGATGTCGGCCCCATTATAGGAAACCCAGGCTAAGAAATCATGTCCACAGAAAGGCTAAATTTATTTTTATTGAGATGGCCTATAACAGTGGTAGCTAATCTTTTTGCCATCCCTTGCCAAAAGTGGGGGAAGCGCAGGTGGGTCGTGCACACCAGTGGTGGGTTTCAAAAATGGTTCGAACCTACTCTGTGGGTGTGGCCTCCTTTGTGGGAGTGGCTTGCGGCCCATGTGACCGGATGGGAGTGGCTTGCTGCCCATGTGACCGGATATGAAGATGCCGACGACACTTGTCAGAACCACCTTAAATTTCCTCACACGCAGCACCGGCATGCATAAGAATAGGATGTAAACTTGTTTTTTAAAAGGCATCTTTGGTTTGCCTTAAAACAACTTCAACACACGCAATGTTCTGATTGCACCCCAAACGCAGAAGTCATCCTTACCTTTCACAGAGGCACTGAGTTTTATAAATAGGAGCATGATAGTGTAGAATAATCATATCCAAGGACCAGTGGTGGGTTTCAAAAAATTTTGGGACCTCTTCTGTAGGTGTGGCCTGCTTTCCGGGTCCACTGGTGGAACCTCTTCTAACCGGTTCGGTAGATTTGACGAACCGGTTCTACCGAATAGGTGCGAACTGGTAGGAACCCACCTCTGGTGCACACCCATAATTCTATGCGTGTGACACCCCTGCGCATGTGAGTGCGACCCACCCCCTGTGCATGCGAGCGCGCCCCTGCCCTCCCCCTGCTTTTTGCGCGCGAAGCCTCTTGAAGCCTCCGGAGGGCGAAAAACGGCCCAACAGGCAAACTGGAAGTTTGGGAACGGACTTCCGGGTTGCCTGTAGGGCCATTTTTCGCCCTCCACGGAGGGCGGAAAACGGCCCAAAGCGCAAACCGGAAGTCTGTTCCCAAACTTCCAGTTTGGGAGGGCGAAAAAAGGCCAAAAATGAAGGCCGAAGTCAGCTAGCCAGCACGCACATGTGCACTGGAGCTGACAGGGCAACTCCTCGCGTGCCCTAACAAATGGATCCGTATGCCACCTGTGGCACATGTGCCATAGGTTTGCCATCACGGGCCTATAATCCCTGTCCAAGTCATCCTCCTTAGTTCGGTGAATTAGAGAGTTGTCTGCGTCACTCGCTTCCTGTTCTGGATTTAAAATAGGTTTCTCTTCAGTCCCTTTTTCCAAGGTTATTTTCCTTGTAGTAGAGTAGTATTTCTCAAGAGTGGTGCGGTGGCCTAGAGGTGGAGCTCTCGCCTCACAATCAGGAGGCTGTGAGTTCGATCCTAGGTAGAGGCAGATATTTCTCTCTCTGGTCACGATGAGAATATATCGAATGAAGAAAACTCCGTGTTAGTGACAGGTCCGGAAGACTAAAAACGGCCCTACGAGCAAACCGGAAGTCCGTTCCTGAACTTCCAGTTTGCCCATAGGACCGTTTTTTTTTGCGCTCCGGAGGTTTCAGGGAAGCTCCTGAAGCCTCCTTAGGGCCTCCGGGGAGGAAGGGGCGGGGGAGGCCCTTTTCGCCCTCCTCTGGCGCCTATGAAGCCTCTGGAGCCTGGGGAGGGTGAAAAATGGCTTTAAAAATGGCATGCACGCTGGGCAGCTGACAGGGCAACACCTCACGTGCCCTGACAAATGGCTCCGCGTGCCACCTGTGGCACTCGTGCCATAGGTTCACCATCCCGGCAATAGCCCAAATGCAAGAAGGCTATTTGTTATCTCCAAGCTATAGTAACTCAGGACGTAGTAGGTCATCCCCAGTGATATGGAAACAAGAAATACGGCACCTGAGAATCCAAGTCTTCTCCCTTCATGCAGAAATTTGCATCAATGACATTCAGGCCCACTAAAAGCCCGGCGATTATAGCACCTTCTTCCTCCATCATGAGGGCATTCGCTTCATAAAATTCACTGCAAAACATATTGAAATACAAATGGCTACATTCAGGGTGGATAAAAATCGATGATTTTTTTTTAAAAAAAAATCATTTTATTCTTATTAAATTTATTTTAATAAAATGCTTTTGGAGTTAAAAAAAAAAATCTACCTGAAGATAGTTTTCTTTTTACGATACATTCATAACTTAGTTTATTCATGAAATGGAGCTAAGTTATGTAACATGAGGCTGTTTATTCTGCAATATTGGGACTGTCGATGAGTCAACAGCGGGTCAGGGAGGAGCTGCTGCGGGACAGAGAGAGGACAGTTGCCTCTTTAAAAATGATGATTTAAATGGAGCCGATTTCAATATATATATGGCGGTGTGTCTGTGTGTGTATGTCCCAGCATAACTCTGGAACGCCTCGAACAATTTCGACCAAACCTGGTACACAGATGACTTACTCTCTGGAAAAAAAATACTGTGGGGATAAGACACCCTTACCACCCCTTGAGGTGTGCGTTCTGTTAAGTTACAGCCTGTTGTGCCTTAAAACGGCTTCTACTGTGCAGCGCAGTGGAGTTGCCATGGTAATGGCTTCACAGTACTCCACAAGGGGGCTCCCTCTGGTAAGGGGGAAAATCCAACATTAGAAATTACCGTATTTTCACGACCATAAGCCGCACCGGATTGTAAGCCGCAGTATCAGTTAATGTTAATTTTTAAAACTTTTTTCACATATAAAGCGCACCGGGTTATAAGCCGCGCTCAGAGACCCGGCTCCCCTTGGTTCCTCATCGAATCACGTGCGCAGGTTGCAACTGGAACTCCGTCTGCCCGAGTTGGGGCATTTTCTGGCTTGGGACGCTCTGGCGGCTTCTTCGGGAGGCAGCCCGCCGGCTTCGGCGAAGGCTGGGACGGAGAGCGCGGCGACCGTGGAGCATGTGCAAAGTACTTTCGCCTCCACGCCGGCCCCCCTCACCGCGCGCCGGCCTTCGGGGATGAAGGGGCAGGACTTCCCGGGCGGAAGGCATGCCTGGCTCTGCGGCTCCAGCCCCAGCACCTTTCGGCCGAGCCTCTCCCGCCAGGCGGCCGCTTTCCTCCGCTGAGCGGCCCCGCGCAGCCACGCCACCCCGGGAGATCGCCAGCGCGGGGGCCTGGGGCGCGCGGTCAGGTCGCTCTGTCCTCTCCGCCTCCCGCGCCTTGCCCGCCGCCCGCCCGCCCAGGATGCTGACCTACTGCCATGCCCCGCGCCCGCCACTGGCCCGCTCCTGTGCCTCCGCTGCCGCCGCCCTGCTCGGAGTCCTCTGGCTGCACGCCTGCTGCGGCATGCCCCATGTCATCCGCATCGGTGAGCCAGGCGGGGGGGGATGGGGGCGGGCAGGGCGCCCGGGTTGCGGTCCCCGAGGCGGGTGGGTGGGCGCACGTGGCAGGCGTCGGCTAGCGGGACATTTCTGGCGCGGGAGGCTTCGGGCTCCGCTGCTCTCCCGGCTCTTGCCCGGCCGGCGTGGTGTGCTGGGAAGACCGGCGCCGCACCGGCCACCCGCGCGCCCTTGACCGGCAGCGCAGAGCCGGCTGGGGCGCGGAGCGGAGTTAGGCAGGGCGACTGCCGGGGCGGATGGGGTGCTCGGCGCCGGCAAATCCTGAAGGGCTGCACCAGTCTGCCATCCCTTCTTGCGGCGGCGGGGGTGTCGGAACAGCCCAGTCTATAGGGGCTGGGAGCTGGGTGGCTCTCTGCTCCGACTCAGAAAGTAGCGAGGTTGAAGGGAGAGACCCAAGGGACGTGTGCATGCTTGCGAGCTTCAAGTTTGAGCGTCGGGAGGGAGAGATTTTCGATCTTTTTTCACACATAAAGTGCACCGGGTTATAAGCCGCACTGCCGGTTTTTGATAAAATTTTAGGATTTTCAGTGCGGCTTATAGTCGTGAAAATACGGTACGTTTGGTCCGGACATTTCCCCCCTATAAATAAAATACTCGGTCAATGCCGGGTTATCAACTAGCATGTAGTATGTAACTCATGAGGATTACCATTAAGGATGAACCGAGTTCTCACCTGAGAATTTCCCTTCTGTTTATTAAGGCTTTCATGTACTCTGAAAGTTTCTTCTGCATCAGTGCCAGACGCAGCCAGGCTCTTCCCCTTCCCACGGGAGTCCTACCAAGACCCAAAGACAAATGATAAATGTTGTTACACATAAGGTGGCAGGTCACCTAAGCATAAGTATAGTCTTTATTGTCATTGTACAACATGAATACAACAAAATTGATTTTAACCTCACTGGTGCAAAATTATAGCAGAAACTAAAAAAGAAAAAATAGGGGGGGGAAAACCAGCGTGTGCATGGAGTGATTGTGGTTGTATTTAAAAGTCTGACAGCCGCAGGATAGAAATTATCTTTAAACCTATTTGTTCGGCTGGCTATACTGTGATGTCTTCTGCCTGTTGGTAGAAGTACAAAGAGACACTGACCAGGGTGTGAATCATCCTGAGTATCTTCCTTACTCTGCTAAAGCAGCGATGTCATCCAGTGGTGTCAGAGGGCAACTAAGTGCCAAATTCTCCACAAAGAATAAACAATAAAAGTGGGTGACTTAATTTTCCCCTGAATTAGACAAATGTAAATACAAAAGAGGTTGTGGTAGAAAACGGTCTCAAATGTGAATTTTATTTTATCTGGTCTTGTTGTATTCGGGTCTTTTCCCATGTAAGATTGAGATTGTCTTGGCAACGTTTCAGCGAGGTCTCACTCACCATCTTCAGGCTGGTGTTTTCAGCTTTGTGTTTGTGTAAGTAAAGCGTGGTCAGAGTCGCCGTCTTTCTATAAATCTTGGTGTGTGTGTGTGGAGTGCTGGCTTTGTTTCAGTAAGTGGATTGATTGGCTGTATGGTTGTATCATGATTGGTTGATTGGTGCTGATTAGTGCTGGCTGTGTGTCCGTTGTTGTTTTGTGTTGTAACGGCTTGGGTGGTGGGTGGGGCTCGTTTGGCCGTTACAACACAAAACAACAACGGACACACAGCCAGCACCAATCAGCACCAATCTACTAATCATGATACATCAACACAGCCAATCAATCCACTTGAAACAAAGCCAGCACTCCACACACCCCCACCAAGATTTCTAGAAAGACGGCAGCTCTGACCAATGGCTGTGTGTGTGTGTATGTTCCAGCATAACTCTGGAACGCCTTGAGCAATTTCAACCAAACTTGGTACACAGATGACTTACTCTCTGGAGAAAAATACTGTGGAGGTAAGACACCCCTAACACCCATCGTGATGTGTGTGTGCGTGTGATGGCATGCAGCCAGCTCCAGCTCAGCTCCACTGCGCATGCACAGGGTGCGGGGGGAATGCAGGGAGGTGTGGCGCAAGGCCCCCGCTCTCCGCAGCCCATTTTTGCTTCTAAGACACTGCTAAGCTTACTAAGCCCAAAATAGGGCGTGGGTGTGTGTGTGTCGTGCATGCATGCATGGAGGTAGTGCGGGGGGATTGCGCGACACTATAGATATAATTCATTCCTTTTCCTATCTAATACAGGATTAGGATAAATAAATACCGGGGCAATGCTGGGTTATGAGCTAGTATTGCATAAAGAGCAAAGCACACCCTACTTGTGCTACGTGTCACCTACAAAGCCCTCCATGGTATTGGATCTGGGTACTTGAGAGACCGCCTACTGCCAATTACCTCCACTAGACCGATAAGATCGCATAGATTAGGCCTCCTCCAAATTCCATCAGCCAGCCAGTGTAGACTGGCAACTACCTGGAGGGGAGCCTTCTCGGTGGCTGCTCCGACCCTCTGGAACGAACTCCCCGTGGAGATTCGGACCCTCACCACCCTCCAGTCCTTCCGCGCCGCCCTTAAAATCTGGCTGTCCCGGCTGGCCTGGGGTTAACGATTCTAACCCCACTCGAATTGTATGACTGTTGTGTTCTTAAATGATGTAGTGTCTCCATGTTGTAAATTGTTTGTCCTTCCCCCCCCCCTTTTTGAACTGTGAGCCGCCCTGAGTCCCCCCAGGGAAAAGGGCGGCATACAAATAAAGTGAAAATGAAATGAAAAAATGAAATGAAAAAACACCCAACACAACCTTCTACTTCTAAAACAGAACTGTGATAGACTTTAATGAATACAAGTTACTATACAGAATTTCAGAGAATAACCTGACGAGCGTCTTTTGAAAAAACAGAAGGCGGCAACACTTACTTCAGCCCGGGCAAATCTTTAACGCTTGCTGTGATTTCTCCAGCTTCAGGAACAAACTTCTCTACTAATTCCAGAGGTCCCCAAAATGACTTATTTTGGCCCAGAAATGTCTTCTTGGCTAAACAAAAACATTATTTTTCTTTCGAATATCTGAACTGGCATTTTTTAAATAAAAATAAATAAATGTCTTTATTGTACGTTTTCCTTTATTCTACGTCACAATTTCAATTTTGCAACAGCGGCATACTGGTTGCATCAATTTCCTTTTTAAAGATGGAAACAATACCCATTGTCACTAAAATTGATTTAAAATATTCGTGACCCGTCAAAACCGCGGTCCACAAAAGCGCGCTCGACGAAAGCGCGCATTTGACGTCATCACAGCGCGACGAAAAAAATTAAAAATTGAAATAAAAATAAAATTAAAGCAAGCCGATTCACATAAAGGGTTAGGGTTAGGGTTAGGGTTAGGTTTAGAGCGTTAGGGTTACATTTAGCGTTAGGTTAAGGGTTAGCGTTAGGTTTAGCGTTAGGTTAAGGGTTAGGTTTAGGGTTAGATTTAGGGTTAGGTTAAGGGTTAGGGTTAGGGTTAGGTTTGGGGGGGTTAGGGTAAGGTTTTCGCTTTACTTTTACATTTATCGATCACAGCGCGATGTTTTCATCGCGATGTGATGACGTCACGTACGCACTTTCGTCGAGCGCGATTTTGTCGTCCGCGATTTTGTGGTGGAACCAAAATATTGGCCCTTCTCCATTCATTTAATAATGTTCCCCTCTTGTTCCATTTAAAAGTGTACACTAAATGTTTTAGTTGATGCCATAAATCAATAAATTGATTTTGTAGGCTTATGATTCTTATCCTACTGGGGTTGACCACCAAAGACGCTGAGCTGGTCGATCAGAAAGGTCAGCAGTTTGGCGGTTCGAATCCCTAGCGCCGCATAACGGAGAGAGCTCCCATTACTTGTCCAAGCGTCTGCCAACCTAGCAGTTCGAAAGTACGTAAAAAATGCAAGTAGAAAAATAGGAACCACCTTTGGTGGGAAGGTAACAGCGTTACGAGCGCCTTCGGCGTTTAGTCATGCCGGCCACATGACCACGGAGACGTCTTCGGGCAGCGCTGGCTCTTCAGCTTTGAAACAGAGATGAACACTGCCCCCTAGAGTCAGGAACGAGTAGCACATATGTGCGAGGGGAACCTTTACTTTACCTTTTATTGAGGGAAAACCTGGAAATAAGGTCTACTTTATGTGCAGAAAACTTCCCACTACCAAGAAATGAAAAAAATATACACACTTATGGACCAGGAGTCTCCAAACTTGGCAACTTTATGATATGTGGACTTCAACCCCCAGAATTCTTGCATAGCTGGCTGAGGAATTCTAGGCGCTGAAGTCCACAAGTTTAAAAGTTGCCAAGGTTGGAGACCCTCTGTGTTAACCAGGACTTAACCTAAGAAAACATCTTAGAAAACAAAACATACTGCCCTATCTACTAGTTTATTCCAGTTTAAGAATGTGGATATAATCCCCAGAGGAGATCTTTGTTGTGGCCTGCCAGCGGCAAGTGGAGCCGGCAGCAGATTCAGACAGTGAGGAGGTTGGGGAGGAACATGGGCCGGTCCTGGAGTCTGGGGAAGGCTCTGAGGAGGGCTCTGTGTCGGAGGCAGAGAGGGGGACAGGGCCGTCTGACAGTTATCAGCTGCCTTCAGAGTCAGACATCAGTGAGGCAGAAGAACACCAGGAGCCTGTTCCCGGTGTGCGCATGTGCAGAGTTGCCAGACGAAGGGAACAGCTAAGAAACAGGGGTCGACTCGTAAGGCCACAGGTGGACGATGAATGGCCCCTTCCCAGAGGAAATAAAAGAGGAGCGAAAGGGGAGTGGAGTTTGCAGGAGACAATTAATTTGTTTAATTGGTTTGTGACTCGCCGATGCTCCTTGCCAAGTTTTGCAGAGCCGAGGTGGCGCAGTGGCTAGAGTGCAGTACTGCAGCCACTTCAGCTGACTGTTAGCTGCAGTTCGGCGGTTCAAATCTCACCAGCTGAGGGTTGACTCAGCCTTCCATCCTTCCGAGGTGGGTAAAATGAGGACCCGGATTGTTGTTGGGGGCAATATGCTGACTCTGTAAACCGCTTAGAGAGGGCTGAAAGCCCTATGAAGCGGTATATAAGTCTAACTGCTATTGCTATTGCAGATATGGGTCTGGCAGCTCTCCAAGCCAGATAAGGTCTGTAAATCCTCCCTTGAAAGATTTTGCTGGATGTGAGTGAGCAGAATTCACAGTCAATTAATAAAAGGGTTTTTTGTCGGGACCAGGAGTCTGCTTCATGCTCTCGGGAAGCCTCAGTCAAAACAATCCTCTGTCAATCTATACTCACCTTTTAAGCCATGTTTAAGGCAGTGCTCCATGACTACAAAGAACTGCTGAAGAGGTGCATAGTCGGAGTCCAACGTTCTCCCAAGATTTAGAGCGGATTCGATCAAGCCCTTTATGCTTAGTTTCGCCATGTTCATCAGATTCATGCGTTCATTGGCCATGACATAGTTCGGATCTACAACAGAACATACATACATGGTTTAATAAGATCCTGGTTTCAATCGACTGGGGAAAAAAAACGTTAAGAAAACAAAGTTGGAATTCGTAAAGGAGCAGGTTAGGCCAGATCATTGTGGGAAAAGTCTATCTAATGTGATCACAAAGCGTTGAGACTGACTTGACGGAACATCAATATAAAGAATGTTGTGTAATTTATTGTACTGTATCATTAAGAAGGACAACGATCATATCTACCAAGAAATAGTTCAAGAGTGGGGAAAGTCATACACGGATAAGACAGCCAGTTATCAACATCTTTCAGCTAAGGGATAATCCAAATAGCATAGTCCAGTATCATATAATCAGTCCGGTACTCAAAGTTTGCTAACAGTTGCAAAACTTACAATAGCTCACGGCACTCAGATCAGCCCAGCATCTAACGAACAGAGAGCTAACAGTCATTCTGGCTCCCTCTTATGGCTGATTGAGGAAACAGCAACCAATCACATTTTACAGTATGGTTTAAAGAAACAGGTATAGCATTGTTACATGATTTATATATTGCCAACCCAACCGTTAGATTATATTCCTAACACAAAGGCTTATTTTGGGCGTCAAAAGAAAATAAGACCCTGTCTTATTTTGGGGGGAACATGGTAGACAACAGAGGATCCAAGATTGGCAATCTTAAGACTTGTAAACTTCAAAATGCCCCCAAATTCCCCAGCCAGCCGCGTGGAAGTGGGCATGGGGTACTGCACAGTTCTTGAAAAAGTTTTAAAGCTGACTTGGCTCCAAATTTAAAGACTTGGTAGTCTGTAGAATAAATAGGCCAATCAATGAAATATTTCCTCACTGTAACGGAATTCTCCCCTCGCCAGAAAACTGGTATGAAGACAAATCCAGGAACCTGTTTTCTAAGGAACTGAGTTTGTTCACGAAGGAATACAGATTTGTTTTTTTTTTTACTAATCTACATCAATTTTCCAAGCCACCGGCTATACATTGGGTCTTTTAAGGCCATCCCTCGATTCAGAAAATGTAACTCATATTGTACTTTCACACTTAAAGCAGACTCCATAGCAATAGCAATAAGACTTATATACCGCCTCATAGGGCTTTCAGCCCTCTCTAAGCGGTTTACAGAGTCAGCATATCGCCCCCACAATCTGGGTCCTCATTTCACCCACCTCGGAAAGATGGAAGGCTGAGTCAACCCTGAGCCGGTGAGATTTGAACCGCTGAACTGCAGATAACAGTCAGCTGAAGTGGCCTGCAATACTGCACCCTAACCACTGCGCCACCTCGGCTCTTCATGTTGACGGTACTCATTAAAAGAGCGGAATGTTCAAAATTGGGAAAGGAGTACAGTTAGGCTGTATACTATTGCCTTGCCTATTTAACTTACGGAGTATAAGACGCACCAAAAAAGAGGGTGAAAATTCGAGTACATCTTATATACCAAATGTAGCCCCACCCACCCCCACCAGAGGCCAAAACGCGAGGCATGGGGGCAGCGATGGTCTATGGCTATCCCTGCAGCCTGGAACAGCTGATTGGGGGTATTCTGGCAGTCCAATCCACCAGCCAATCAGCTGTGCTGAATCAGGCTGCGATAAGTCCTGAAGCTGACCTGGCTGATCAGAGTTTGCAGCAGCGATCACATTCAGAAAGCACACACAAGTCAGCAGGATTCAAAATAATAACAATATACAATACAATACCAAAAGCAGGTTTTCCAAGGTAGCAGTAAATACAAGCAAAACACAAGCAGTTTCATTTTCAGTTCTTGGCTAAGCCTGTGTCCTTCCTGTCTCCTTGTTGCTCACATGGCAAATACTGTTTCACAGTCCAAATAGCCCTCATTGGCTTAGTTGCTATACCTATTTATTGGCTGATCTTGCTAACATGTATTCCAAGTCAAGAAGCTAGCCAGCTGAATACTATGGAGACTGGTAGGCAGAATTTTTTCCTTCTTATTCCCAAAAAACTAAGGTTCGTCTTATACTCTGGAGTGTCTTATACTCCAAAAAATGTGATATATGCAGAGCACATAATGAGAAAGACGGGGCAAGATGAATCAAAAGTTGGAATTAAGATTGCTGGGAGAAATATCAACAGCCTCCAATGTGCAGATGATACCACTCTAATGGCAGAAAGTGAAGAGGAACTAAAAAGCCTCTTGATGCGGATGAAGGAGAGTGCAAAGGTTGGCTTGAAACTCAACATTAAGAAAACTAAGATCATGGCATCCGGCCCTCTCAATTCCTGGAGGTGGTAGTAGATTTTATTTTCCGGGGCTCTAAGATCACCGCAGATGGGGACTGCAGCCAAGAAATTAAAAGACGCTTGTTCCTGGGGAGGAAAGCTATGGCAAATCTAGACATCATACTAAAAAGCAGAGACATCACCCTGCCAACAAAAGTGTGTACAGTCAAGGCGATGGTTTTCCCAGTTGCAACGGACGATTGTGAAGGTTGGACCACAAGAAAGGCTGAGCACCAAAGAATGGAGGCCTTTGAACTCTGGTGCTGGAGAAGACTCCTGCGAGACCCTTGGACTGCAAGGCCATCCAACCGGTCAGTCCTAGAGGAGATCAACCCTGACTGCTCTTTAGAAGGCCAGATCCTGAAGAGGAAACTCAAATACTTTGGCCACTTAATGAGAAGGAAGAAGGACTCTCTGGAGAAGAGCCTCATGCTGGGAACAATGGAGGGCAAAAGAAGAAGGGGACGACAGAGAATGAGGTGGCTGGATGGAGTCATTGAAGCAGTCGGCGTGAGCTTAAATGGACTCCAGAGGATGGGAGAGGACAGGAAGGCCTGGAGGAACGTTGTCCATGGAGTCACGATGGGTCGGACACAACTTCGCAACTAACAACAACAAAATGTGCAAAGAGCCTTTATTTTTTTTAGAAACTGATAGTCCTCAACTTATAAACCTAAATGGGCCCAATTTGAAGATTGTTAAGCAAATCAGCAATTGTGGCCATAGATGTGAGCTGCTGGCAAGTGTCCAAAATAAAACAACTGTCTTGCTTAGTAGCCATGGAAATGTTGGGCTCAAATTGTGGTCATAGGTTGAGGACTATCTGTACTGTAAACCATCTCAGTCTTCTGAAGGCAAAGTATATTTCTCTTTAACAGATGAAATAACATGATAACGGCAACAAACGTCCTCGTTTTAGCCATTTCGAACCAGTAATTAACTGAGGGAAGCAATGTGCAATTAAATATACGGGTGAAAAATTACTACTGGACTGCCAACAGAAGAGATTACAGGTAGTCCTCGACTTACGACCACAATTGAGCCCAACATTTCTGTTGTTACGCGAGACATTTGTTAAGTCAGTTTTGCCCCATTTTACGACTTTTCTCACCACAGCTCAGTTCCACAAATTCAGTTTCTTAGAATCAGAATTGCAGTTGATAAGTTAGGAACCTGGTCGTTAAGTGAATCTGGCTTTCCCCATTGACTTTGCTTGTCAGAAGGTCGCAAAAGGGGATCGCGTGACCCCCCCAGGACACTGCAACCGTCGTCATAAGTAGGAGTCAGTTGCCAAGTGCCTGAATTTTGATCATGTGACCATGGGGATGCTACAAAAGATGTAACTGTGGAAAACGGTCGTAAATCCCTCTTTTCAGTGCAGTTGGTAACTTGGGATGGTCACTAAGTGAACTGTTGTAAGTCAATGACTTGTAGCTCAGGGCTGAACCGTGGAATCCTGGGTGCCCTCTGAGCTTGGTTGTTTTCTTGCAGACTTTTCATGACCCAACTAGGTAACATCATCAGTGCTACAGTAGAAAGGGCTGGAGCTTTATTCTTGCTCCCACACTTTCCAAAGAACTCCAAATCCATTATGTCTATGGAGATTCCCAATTATCCAGGTCATTGGTCTCTCTTGCTTTTTTTTTCTTTTCTTTTTGAAAATGTTTCGCTTTTCATGGAATTTCTTCAGTTCCAACTGGGATGAAACGGGAAACGTTTTCAAAGGGGGAAGGGGGGAACGGGGACCCGAGAAAGTCCAGTTGCCTTTTGCAAAAAAACACTTTGGGGACATCCAAATCTATTTACTGTCTAGTCACATCTTGACAAATATATAGTCTCAAATTTATTGTTGTGTCCATTTTTTTCATATTTTTGTATTTCCATCAGCCCATCCTTGTCACACGCCACAATTAAATTAGATGGTTAGGCAAAGCTGTTCTAACCCAGGCTTCCCAAAATCACCAAGCAGACCCCTTGTCCTGACAAAACCCCTTTTTATTCAGCGAATGTGAATTCCTCTCATTCACATCCAGCAAAGTCCCCGGCAAACAGTCTTTCAAGGGTGTATTGACAACCACAGACCTTATCAGGCTTGGAGAGCTGCCAGGCCGATATCTTCCAAACGCAACACTGCACAAGAAAATACTTGGCAAGGAGTCTCTGAGAGTCACGAACAAATCTCCACACTAATTAAGCGAACTAATTGTCTCCTGCAAACTCCACTCCCCTTTCGCTCCTCTTTATTCCGTATAGGAGGGGCCATTCACCATCCGCCTGTGGCTTTACTCCCGAGTCGGCCCTTGTTCCTTAACTGTTCCCTTCTCCTGGCAGCTCTGCGTATGCGCACATCGGAAACAGGCTCCAGCTGTTCTTCTGCCCCACTGATGTCTGATTCTGAAGGCAGCTGATAACTGTCGGATGGCCTTGGCCCCCTCTCTGCCTCCGATGCAGAGCCCTCATCCGAGCCTTCCCCAGACTCCAGGACTGGCCCAGGTTCCTCCCCAACTTCCTCACTGTCCGAATCTGCCGCCAGCTACACTGTCCACAACAAAAGCTTTAGAATATCACAGAAAACGGAAATCTTTTGAAGCCAGACCTATCTGGTGTAAATCTGGGAAATAAAGAAATGCACAAAAGGCCACTTTATTGCATTCCAAAATATAAACCCATAAAAAACCCCTGAAAGCTTACAGTTTTCTGTCATAAGATCGAGACTCTTATCCATTTCTGCTTTCTTGTGCGGCACAAAAAAAAAAAATTTCCCCAACCACAACCGGCTGCTGTTTCATTTGTTGACATCCTTTCTACAACTGGATTGTGGCATATCACACACAGGCTGCATTTACATCACACATGCAACCACAAATCAGCCAATCACATTTGAGCCTCCTGCTTTGGCAGGAGCTGGCTAAGGGTTAGCTACTTTGTTATCCCACGTGTTATTGGGTGACGCCAACCAGAGGTGGGTTCTTACCGGTTCCGCCGAGTAGGTAGTAACACGGCCTGCCATACCCCCAAACTGATTCTATGGCTGGCGCCGCCATCTTGGTTTTTGACTCTGCGCATGTGCACAAAAATCTTCATTGCAGAAATTCATTTTTTTTTAGCAATAGCAGTTAGACTTATATACCGCTTCATAGGGCTTTCAGCCCTCTCTAAGCGGTTTACAGAGTCAGCATATCGCCCCCACAGTCTGGGTCCTCATTTCACCCACCTCGGAAGGATGGAAGGCTGAGTCAACCTTGAGCCGGTGAGATTAGAACCGCTGAACTGCAGATAACAGTCAGCTGAAGTGGCTTGCAGTACTGCACCTTAACCACTGCGCTACCTCGGCTCTTTTTTTTCCCTTTGTAAGGTTGTGCGCATGCGCAGACCTTTTTAATTGGTTCGGTGACTCTCCGAGGCTCCTGGCCAAGTTCTGCAGATCTCGGCCTGGCAGCTCTCCAAGCCAGATAAGGTCTGTGACTGTAAATCCTCCCTCGAAAGACTTTGCTGGATGTGAATGAGCAGAATTCACAGTCAATTAATAACAGGGTTTTTTTGTTGGCACAAGGAGTTTGCTTCATGCTCTGGGGAAGCCTCGGTCAGAACACTCCTGCTTAAGCAGGAGGTTGGACTAGAAGACCTCCAAGGCCCCTTCCAACTCTTGATTTATTATTGATGAGCGTGGCAGCAAACATTTAACCTGCTGCAAGAAATGAACAGAAGAAACTAAGCAAACAAATTATTGGGTGGGGGAGCAAACATTTGTCAAAAAGTTTTTAAAACCTATCGTATAATGAAAGAGGAAACAGTCAAGAATGAAGGATATAAATAAGGCAGCCAAAGGTTTACAACATATACCATTTAATGAATCCTTGAACCTTAAATAAAAGTACTGTTGACATTCCCTTTCAGAAAATATTCCAGGTTCGTCTTTACTGGAATTATTATTATTTTTTGAAGACTTAAAATGATTTATTTGCTCCAGTCCAGATATGATCAGATTTAGAAAGCTGTTTTATTATCTGTCGCCAGGTGCATGGGCTGTACCCATTATTTATATATTTAACACTGTTTTAAGGATTTGGTTCTGGATGCTTAGGGACTAATCTACTGTCTTTTTGGAGAACGGGTTACAGGCAGTCCTCAACTTATGAGCACAACTGGCATCGGAATTTCCGTTCTTGATCAAGGTGGTTGTTAAGTGAGGCAAGCCCGATTTTTTTGACCCTTTTGGTCACAATTGTTACGCAAATCACTGGAGTTCTTCAGTGAATCTGGCTTCCCAAGGGGTACATGCCAGATGTTAAGCACCTGGAATTTGATCACGTGACTGTGGCGGTTCTGCAACAGTCGTAAGTGCGAGAACTGGTCCTAAGTCACTTTTTTTCCCAGGCCATTGTTAACTTTGAACAGTCACTAAATGAATGATTGTTAAGTCAAGGACTACTTATTACTGTATATTTCTACTGAAGTAAGATAGAAAGAGAGAGTTCAGCTTCTGGAGTTCTGGTATGCAGATAGGCCTCGACTTACAACCAACCATTCATTTTATGACCGTTCAAAGTTACAACAGCACTGAAATCTAAAAAAAAAATTATTACTGGTTCTGTGGGCGTGGCTTGGTGGAGGGGGGGTCATGTGACTGGGTGGGCGTGGCTATGTAGTCATGTAACTGGGAAATCAAAAGACAGAAACTCACTTTAACAAAGTCCTGCTGGGGCGGGGTTGGACTAGATGACCTCCAGGTCCCTTCCAGCCCTGGATTATCCTCTGAAGCTGCATCTAGTGCCAGGTTTGGAGTCCTTCCTTCCTTTCCTTTTTCCTTCCCTCCCTCCCTCTCTCTCTTTCTTTCTTTCTTTCTTTCTCTTTCTTCCTTCCTCCCTCTTTCTTTCTTTCTTTCTTTCTTCTTTCTTTCTTTTTTTCTTTTTCTTTCTTCCTTCCTTCCTTCCTTCCTTCCTCCCTCCCTCCCTCCTTCCTTCCTTCCTTCCTTCCTTCCTTCCTCTTTCTTTCTTTCCTTTTTTTCTCCTTTCTTTCTGTCCCTGTTTCTCTCTCTCTTTTTCCTTCTTTCTTTCTCAGCACCCTAACTCCCTTTTTTGGCCTAGCAGGCTCAAGGGAAGTCTGCTGGGAGCAAAAACTGACACACACACACCCCAAAAAACGCGTTTTTAGCTGTGTGACGTGTGATCATCGTAACTTTTTTTTAAGAAAAAAAAACTTTTAAAAGTATTTTTTACTACCAGTTCTGCAAACCGGTAGCATTTTTTTTAACTACCCGGTTCGGGCGAAGCAGCCCAAACTGGTGGCATTTCACCCCTGCTTATGACCGTTCTTCACACTTACTTTTTCACACTTACGATCATTGCAACGTTCCCCATGAACACGTGATCAAAATTTGGAGACCTGGCAACGGTTTGCAGTGTCCCGGGGGGGTCATATGATCGATCCCCTTTTGCTAAGGGGAATCAGATTCATTTAACAACCGTGTGACTAACTTAACAACTGCAATGGTTCACTTAAACAACCGTGGCAAGAAAGGTGGCAAAACGGGGCAAAACTCAACTTATCAAAGGGGCTCAATTGTCGTAAGTTGAGAACTACCTGCAGGTTCACCGACAAATGCACGCTCGACAAAAGCGCGCCGACGAAACCACGGGGAGAAAACCGCGAGTTCGAAATCGTGCCGACGAATGAGTGCAGAAGCGCGCCGACAACAGCGCACCGACAGAAGCGCACTCGAAACCTAACCCTAAAGGTAACCCTAAAGATAACCCTGAACCTAACACTAACCCTTTCCTTAACCCTAACCCTAACCGTAATCGCGCTTCTGTCGGCGCGCCTTTGTGGGCATGCTGTCGATGTCGCGGTTTTATCGTCGCGGTTTTATCGCCGCGGTTTTGTCAGTGCGCTGTTGTCGGGCGCGCATTTGTCAGGTCACGCTACCTGCATATATTAGCCTTTAGAGGAGACCAGTATGTTCGCGTCAACGCAGAGGATGGATTTTATTTCTATTTATTCATTATTAAATTCAATTATAACGAAGGATGTGCTCTTTCCAATGGGGACCGACGGTAGCCCGGAAGTAAAATAAATAAATGGAGGTATGGGTGCGTCTTAAGAATGCAATGGACACGGACTACATTGAAGGGAAAAATGCGTGTTTTTAATCGAGCGAAAACGCAGAACAATATGGGCACAGATATATATGCATGGTGGGAACCGCTGGAAAAGTAGCATGGGTGACCCAGCTCCAAAGACGACAAAAGCAAATGGAATGCAAAGAAAGAGCAGGAAGATGGTGGTGTGGAACGCACCTTCTGTGTCATTGCGCAATTGCTCCACCAAATCTGTCAAATCCTCCCATGAGTCTTTGAAAACAGCAGAGAAAAAAAAGGGGGGAAAGAAAGAAAAAAAGATGTCATGGAAGCCATGATACAAAGAAAAGAGGGGTGGGGGAGTCAAGGTAAGGAAACTGAATAACAGAGAGGGAGGCTGTTATACAGGAAACATGTGACCCGACCAATGCGCGCCCGACAACAGTGCGCCGATAAAACCGCGACGTCAACAGCGCGCCCACAAAGGCGCACCGACAAAAGCACGATTATGGTTAAGGTAAGGGTTAGGGTTAGGTTCAGGGTTAGCTTTAGGGTTAGGTTTAGAGTGCACTGTTGTCGGCGCGCTTCTGCGTTCACTCATCAGCGCGATTTCTCCACGCGGTTTCATCGGCGCGCTTTTGTCGAGCGCGCATTTGTCGGTGAACCCAGGAAACACACTGGAATTGTCTAAGGTTGAAAGGACTTAAAAGCAGTGGTGGGATTCAAATCATTTAACAACCGGTTCTCTGCCCTAATGATTGCAAAAACTTTTTTTTTTAATTTGCCTCTTCAAAATCTTGGTGCGTCTTATACTCCGGTGCGTCTTATACTCCGAAAAATACGGTATTTCTATACTAAACCAAGCTGCTCAGAAAGTTAACAACCGGTTCTCCCGAAGTGGTGCGAACCGCCTGAATCCCACCACTGCTTAAAAGTATTTTCAATTACGATATTACATAGTAAACACAGAGCATTAAAGTGATCGGAAAGAACGATTTTTTTTTTAACCGACGCAAAAAAGAATATTAAGGTTTCACATTATTTTTAAGACGGAGATTAAGGTGCATTTGCAACCTGCCTTTTTTTAATGAGATAGAACATTTTAAGATGTTTATAATACCAGTTTCCAAAACTACTTTTTAAAGAGTTGTTGGAGACCTCAATATAAAAGAAAGAATCTGTTCTGGCACTTTGCAGCGTAATAATTACCACATTTTTGGAGTATAAGACGCACCTTTTTCCCTCGAAAGAGAGGGTGAAAATCTGGGTGCGCCTTATACACTGAATACAGCATTTTTTGGCCTACCGAAACCCCGCCCCCTTTGCAAAAATGCCCGTGCATAGCCTTTAGGAGGCTTTCAGAGTGCTCCTGGGCCTGGGGAGGGCAGAAATGAGCGAAAAATGGGGGTTTTTTTTGCTCGTTTTTGCCTCCCCAGCCCCAGGAGCACTCTATAAGCATCCTAAAGGCTATTCAAAAATGGCGCGTTTTTGAGATGACTGCAGAGTGCAAAAACTTTTTTCTTTTAAACTACTTCTACAGTACATTCATTTTTTTAAAGGGGTGGCCCCAAGCTTATAAGCTTGGCAGTCCATAAAAAGTGTTTCGATAGGAGGAAATAAATCCTGGAAATAGCAGTGTTAATATTACCCGGTTTCCCCAAAAATAAGACCTACCCAGATATTAAGCCCAATTGGGCTTTTGAGCGCATGGGCTAAAATAAGCCTTCCCCGAAAATAATGCAACACATCATTATTATCACCATGAAGTGACCACGCTTGCCTCCTCCTCCTGCACCTCAAAAATAATAAGACCTCCCCGAAAATAAGGACAAGTGCTTATTTCGGAGGTCAAAAAAAAAAAAAAAGAGCCTGTCTTATTTTCAGGAAAACACGGGGGCAGATAAATTGCACTATTTAAAATAGCCTTTGATTTTCCATCTTGCAATCTTTTCCATAAAAGGCCTTTCTGTGCTGGCTGCATTAGAAATTCTGTGAACTTACTGTCACCTCTTAGCTGTTTTTACTGATAATCACACAGTGGTAAATAATTCACCACTCTTGAGGCGTACAGGGATTTCCACCACCTAAATAATGGAAACTGTGATTTTCTTGTGGAAGAAGATTGGAAAATAATACAATGAGGATCATGCAGGAGTGAAATACACAGGGGTGGGTTTCAACCGGTTCGCGGCGGTCCCTGCGAACCGGTTGGTCGGCGAACCCGGAAGTAAGTAACTTCCGGGAACGGCGAAGGGCCCACCCGCCCGCCCGCGCTCCTTACCCGGTTTTGACGAGTTCTGCGCTTCCACGCATGCGCAGGACGCATACAGCGCCTGCGCGATCCTCCAGGAGCAGCTGGAGCATCACACAGACGCTAGTACGCATGCGTGCACCGCGCGTGTCCACGCACACGCCGCACACGTACACGAGGACGCCGCCGGCCCCGTTCCAACCAAACCGGTTGGAACGGGGCGAGAAACCCACCTCTGGAAATACAGCAAGTTCTGACAGGTTCTGGAGAACCAGTAGCAGAAATTTTGAGTAGTACGGAGAACCAGCAGCGGAGATTTAAGTAGTTCGGAGAACCGGCAAATGCTACCTCTAGCTGTCCCCAAAGTGCGTTGGGAATGGAGATTTTGCAGTATCCTTTCCCTGTCACGCCTACCAAGCCACACTCACAGAACCGGTAGTGAAAAATTTGAATTTCACCATTGGGATCGTGGGTTTCCATGTTTCATTGCTGATCAAAATCTACACAGGGGATCCTTGTTTAATGACTGGTCACGTAACAAATTGTTCAGAGTTACAATGGACTTATTCATCTAGCTAGAAGATGAATCACAAGTTGGAATTAAGATTGCCGGGAGAAATATCAACAATCCTCCGATATGCAGATGATACCACTCCAATGGCAGAAAGGGAAGAGGAAATAAAGAGCTTCGTGATGAGGGGGAAGAAGGAGAGTTGGCTTGAAACTCAACATTAAGAAAACTAAGATCATGGTATCCGGCCCTCTCAATTCCTGGCAAATAGATGGGGAAGAAATGGAGGTGTTAGAAGATTTTATTTTCCTGGGCTCCAAGATCACCGCAGATGGGGACTGCAACCAAGAAATTAAAAGACGCTTGCTCCTGGGGAGGAAAGCTATGGCAAATGTAGACAGCATACTAAAAAGCAGAGACATCACCCTGCCAATAAAAGTGCAGATAGCCAAGGCTTTGGTTTTCCATAATGGATGGAATGGATGGCTGTGAAGGTTGGACCATAAGGAAGGCTGAGCACCAAAGAATGGAGGCCTTTGAACTCTGGTGCTGGAGAAGACTCCTGCGAGTCCCTTGGACTGTAAGGCCATCCAACTGGTCAGTCCTAGAGGAGATCAACCCTGACTGCTCTTTAGAAGGCCAGATCCTGAAGAGGAAACCCAAATTCTTTGGCCACCTAATGAGAAGGAAGAAGGACTCCCTGGAGAAGAGCCTCATGCTGGGAAGGATTGAGGACAGAAGAATAAGTGGACGACAGAGAAGGAGGTGGCTGGATGGAGTCACCCAAGCAGTCGGCGTGAGCTTCAATGGACTCCAGAGGATGGTAGAGGACAGGAAGGCCTGGAGGAACGTTGTCCTGGGGGTCGCAATGGGTCGGACACAACTTCGCAACTAACAACAAGACAAAGGACCTATGCTACATTTTATTAGAATTATTAGAAATTAAGCAACACCATTTGTCATTTGTGTAAATTTGTAGAAACAAACACTTTAAAAAAGCATCCAAGCTGGGGATCTGACTTGAACAGGAAGTGGCATCTTAAATACAGGCCTTAAAACAGTTTGTTTAGTAGGTGTTCAAATGGCACTGAAAAAAAGTAACTTATGACTGTTTTCCACACTTATGACCATTGCCGCCTCCACATGGTCATGTGGTGAAAATTCAGTTGCCTGGCAACGGATTCAGGTTTGTGATATGGGGGTGAAGTGATCCCCTTTTGCAACCTTCTGGCAAGCAAAGTCAATGGGGAAGCCAGATTCACTTAACAAATGTTGTTACTAAATTAACAACTGCAGCCGTTCCCTGAACAACCGTGGGTATATGCATAATTCTGTATTTATTTATTTATTCTGTTATATTATGTAGTGTATATTGGACGTGGTAACCCCCTGAAGAGCTGCGCGAAACGAAATTTCATTTTAATGCATGCCGATGAGTGCACATTCAAAGTGACAATAAAGTTATTATTCTTAATATATATCTCTATCTCTATCTCTCTATCTCTCTATCTCTCTATCTCTCTATCTCTCTATATCTATATCTATATCTATATCTATATCTATATCTATATCTATATCTATATCTATATCTATATCTATATCTAATCTATATCTATATCTATATCTATATCTATCTATCTATCTATCTATCAGATAGATAGATAGATAGATAGATAGATAGATAGATAGATAGATAGATAGATGATATAGATATAGATATAGATATAGATATAGATATAGATATAGATATAGATATAGATATAGATATAGATATATAGATATATAGATATATAGATATATAGATATATAGATATATAGATATATAGATATATAGATATATAGATATATAGATATATAGATATATTCCATTCTAAACTCTGTGGCAAGAAAAGTCGTAAAATGGGGACAAAACTCACTTAACAAGTATTTATCTTAGCAACATAAATTTTGGGCTCAATTGTGATCGTAAATCAAGGATTACCTGTACATCATTTTCAATGTCTGCAGGCAAAAAGGGCTTTGAAATTAGAATGGCCTGATAGAACAATGAAGAATGAAACAGAAATGAAGCGCAGGATAATAATCTCCTGCAAAACAAAGTTTCCCCGGATTAAAATCATTTGCTCATTTTCATTCCACTTCCTCTTATCTGCCTGAACTGAATAATCTTTTCAGAGACTAAGAAATATAGGGAAGTGTCCTGTGAATGCTCTAATTATATAAAAAGGGTGTGGGGGGGAGGGACGACGACATACGATAAAATTAAGATTTTGCTATCGTGTGAAAATCCCCCAGGGAAAATAGGATACTGCTTTCTTATCAGAAATCTGTAATTTACGGCCACTGTTTGATGGATTAAATCCCATCTAGAATCAGCTAGAATCAAGAGATTAGAAATTCAAAGCCACTTAAATATCTATGGAAATTCTCTCGGTCATGGTTGTCCCAAAGGTGTTTTTTTCAGTTCAATTTAAATTCGGCAATCTATCTGCATTTAGAAGACAAAAGGTCATCTTTTGAAGACCACATTTTGGACAGAGAAAGCCGCTGGGTCAAAGAGGCCATCTATTTCAAAACTGGACAGCCCTTCCTTCAACAGAGGGGATACAACAACATCTATCTACAACACGGTCTTTCCAGCAGTCCCCAAGAAACTTCCACACCTGTCTACAGTACAGGTAATCCTCAATTTACAGCAGTTCATTTAGCGACCATTCAAAATGATCACGGGAGTCAGAAGGTGACTTCTGACTCCCTTTCACACTTACAACCACGCTCCATGATCTCTGGGATCAAAATTTGGGAGATTGGCAACTGATTCATATTTATGACCGTTGCAAGTGTCCCGGGGGTGATGGGGGGGGGTGATGCGATCCCCTTTTGGCGACCTTCCGACAAGCAAAGTCAATGGGGAAGCCAGATTCACTTAACAACTGTCTTGCTAACTTAGCCATCGCAGGGATTCGCTTAGCGACTGTGGCAAGAAAGGTCACTTTAGCGTAGGTTTCGCTTAGCAACAGAGATGTTGGGCTCCATTGTGGTCGTAAGTCGAGGGCAACCTGTATTCAGGAGACCCTGAGAGAACAGATGAACCTCCAAGGGGCCCCAACGACCCTCAGAGAGAGGGCTACTGACCAGATGACCCGCAAGGAATTTAAATCCTCCTATTCCCGGCCATTCAGCCGGAACTGAAGAAGCTTCTTGGATGGGAAGCAAAAACAAAGGAAGTCCAGTTGCCTCTTGAAAAAACACCTTTGGGAAAGCCACATCAAATGGGCAGCTGAGCAGGGAACCTGTGCTTCCTATGTCTAGGTCAGAGATGCGAAATCAACCAAGAAAATGAATTGGCGACTCTTTGTGAAAGGAAGGAATGAGAAAAAGCCTCGGTTAATTTAGGAGTTTCTTCACCTTGAAATGGACCCAGGTAACACGAGGTTGCCCGTTGTGGTAGCTGTCCAACAGCAGGTGGCTTCCACACCTGTGAATGTTACGCTGGGGCATGATATTGCAAAAAAAGCTAGCAGCTTTCACTTTGCTCCAAAAAAAGATGTTGTGCTAAAAAGAGGGAACTAAATTCAAATCACCTTCACTGGGTGCTTCCTGCTTTTAAAATGAAACCTTTAATCCAGAGATTAAATAATACCCTTTACTGTTTACAACTCTATTTCCTATGGCCCCTTACCATATGATAAGTAATAATCCCGTATCCCCTATAATTTCCTTATTTTATCTCCTCTCCGTTCAAAACAGACCACCGTGAAGTATCTCTAAAAAGTCCCAAATGACCACTTACGACATCTAAATTTTAAACCGTTATCACTCCTTTCATAACCCATGAGTGGCATAGATTATTTTTTTTTAAGATCAACAGCTTCAGCAGAATACCAGAGTCGGAAAGGGACCTTGGAGGTCTTCTAGTCCAACCCCCTGCTCAGGCAGGAAACCCTACACCACTTCAGACAAATGGATGTCCAACTTCTTAAAAACTTCCAGGGTTGGAGGTATTTACAACTTCTGGAGGCAAATTCTGTTCCACTGATCAATTGTTCTAAATGTCAGGAAATTTCTCCTTAGTTCTAGGTTGCTTCTCTCCTTGATTAGTTTCCACCCATTGCTTCTTGTTCTACCCTCAGGTGCCTCGGAGAATAGCTTGACTCCCTTTTCTTTGTGGCAGCCCCTGAGATATTGGAACGCTGCTTATCATGTCACACTAACCTAGTCCTCCTTTTCCTTAAACTAGACATACCCAGTTCCTGCAACCGTTCTTTTGTCTTAGCCTCCAGTTCCCTCACCTCATTATCACCGCTAACTCCATTACATCACATTAATTAATAATGCCATGACATTATTGCACCTAACCTCATTGTTTTGGGCCATTGTCCTCTACCAAAAAAATTAACCCCTTTTGCTAAAATAATAATTATAGTAGTTTAGGCGGCTGAGATTCCACATTTAGATGTCGAGATGAATTTTCCTTCTAGTGCAGAAGAGAAGGAAAAGCTATTTTGCTAGATCTTGCTTCGAAGAGCGCAGGTGTCTAGAAAAACAGAATAATCCCAGGGAAGACAACCATTTTTCCCGGCTGTTGACCTTCGCTGTTAACAATCCCTTTCTGTTTCCCACAAATAATAAGCTGCTTTTTTTTTTTTAAATGAGAGTCCGTGGCATGGACCACATTCAAATGGAATAAGGTCATTCTCCATGTATAATAAAAGGGCTACGTTTGATGGTGGGAAATGCACACATCCCTGCTTGGGACTGCAAAAACCATCTAGGTTGTTGCCTGTCCGCTTGGGGGCCCAACCATACCTTCTTGGCTCGGCTCGGGGTCGGGCGTAAGGGAGATGTCGTCCAGTTCTCTCAAACAGAGCCATTCTCCATCCATCGACACCCGGAATTTGCACAGATAGATGGTTTCCATGGCAGCCTGGGTGATCTTGTCTGTGGTGGGAGTCGGCGTATCGCTTTGAGGCGTGAGAGCGGACATGATGACTCAGCTGATATAACAATTAAATTTAAAAAAAAAACAAAACCAGGCAAAAATAGAACAAAACCATACAAAGGAGAAGGGGGAAGAGGGGGAAGAAAAAGAGAAAACCACCTTCCCCTCGAAGGGACAAGATGAATTCAATAGCTGGGAAAGATTTGCCGGAGATCAGACAATGCACTACTTTGAGGAAAGCGAGGCCAAGGGGAAGGGGTGCGGGTGGGAAAAGAGACCCCCTCCTCAGCTGTTTCCCTTCCTCCGGTTTTCTTCTGCAAAGCCGCACGGCCGTGCACGCACTCCCGATGTGGCTAGGAGCTATTATTCCTGAAATAACCCTTTCGCGCACGGCCTCTGCATCGGGAGAGCAGGAAAAATAAATAAACGCCAGACCTCTTAGCCGTCTCAGAAGCAGCTTTGTCTTTTTTAAAAAATGACAAAAACAACAACAACAACAAAAACAACAATAACCACAAAGGGAAGAAGAGGTATCCAGGATCCACGAAGATCGACAGCTGCTCTCTCTTTCTTTCTTTCTTTCTTTCTCTCTCTCTCTCTCTCTCTTGCCCCCTTCCGATCAACCCAGATTCAGAAAGATAATAGGATTGGATTGTGCGCAGTTAAAGAGGGTGTTGACCAAAATGGCTGACTAATGAACTAAAATAAAAATTCAGACTCATGTGACCAGCTTGCTCTCGCCGTACGGCAAGCAATTCCCGAGATGCTTCATAGATGCAGGAGGAAGAAGAAAAACTCAGCCAATTCCGTCCCACAGCATCTCTTCGTCTGCTTAACCGGAGCTAATCTCACCCACCACCAGGCACAAAGGGATGTAAACACGCTTGCCCACCATCCTTTTTTTAGCTACACAATTTGGGATGGACACCCTTTGACTGGTGTGGAATGGATTTCCCGGGGGGAGAAAATTGCAGACTTCAGGCACCAAGGAGAAATACTGAGGACAGAGATAAACCTCCAAGTGCTTCAACGACCCTGTCAAAGGATGCAAAGGACCAGCTGCCTGCAAGGGGTATAAATCCTTCTGTTTCCCACTATCCGGTCAGAACTGAAGAAGCTTCTTGGATGAGGAAGTGAAATGTCTTCAAAAGAAAAAAAAAAACAAGAAAGTCTTGGGGGGAAAAAGCACCTTTGGGATCATCAACCTCAGATGTTTGCCAAATCATCTTCAGCACACATGCTTATTCTTTTGCAAACATTTCCTGACGGAAATTTCCTGTGCAGCACAGGTTCGATTCCCAGTAAGGGTATGGCTAGCTGATGAGAGCTAAATAGCTTGAAATAGATCTATACTAGTCTCCCTTTATTTATTTATCAGCACAAATACAACATATATATGCCCAAATAAATAAAGGGAGACTAGTATAGATCTATTTCAAGCTATTTAGCTCTCATCAGCTAGCCATACCCTTACTGGGATACCCTTACTTCAGCTGATAAGGAGGAGACCTGTGGCATAATGGCTAAGATGTTTGCCTAAGATGCAACACAGCACAGGTTCGAATCCCAGTAAGGGTATGGCTAGCTGATGAGAGCTAAATAGCTTGAAATAGATCTATACTAGTCTCCCTTTATTTATTTATCAGCACAAATAAAACACAAATATAACAAAGGCAACAGTAAAAATATTGGGTTTCTGTCGTGATGGACTCTTGTGACGAGCCAATTGACAGATGATGGAAGCAGTTAGCTTCCTCCCATAATTGGGGCTTACCAGGGGTTGTGACACTAAATGTATGTATGTATGTATGTATGTATGTATGTATGTATGTATGTATGTATGTATATATATTTAGAGTTACAACCCCCGGTATGCCCAAATATGGGAGGAAGATCACTACTTCCATTCTCTGTCCTTCGGCTCGTCACAAGAGACCATCCAGACAGAAACCCAATATTTTTTACTGTTGCCTTTTTGTTACATTTGTTGTATTTGTGCTGATAAATAAATAAAGGGAGACTAGTATAGATCTATTTCAAGCTATTTAGCTCTCATCGCACAGGTTCGATTCCCAGTAAGGGTATGGCTAGCTGATGAGAGCTAAATAGCTTGAAATAGATCTATACTAGTCTCCCTTTATTTATTTATCAGCACCAATACAAATATATATATAAATACACACACACACACACACACACACACACACACACACACACTGGATATATATATATATATACACATATATATATATATCCAGAAGCGATTCTGCTAAGTACCAGTCCTTGGCATAGACATATTATTTGCAAGCTGAGTAATGGACCGATTCTAACCACAGTGTGTTTGCAAAGTGGGTGACGACGGCATATTTTGTAGCTAATGCCGATTACTCTGAAAAGTTCACAGGTACAACACAACAGATCAGTGTATAGTAAAAAAAAAAATTACCTCCGTTTGTAGTAAAAATTTAACTTCGGTTTGCAGCTAATGTAAACAGATTTATTTACCTCCCAGGAGAATAATATGGAAAAAGAGACCTCCGTTTCCATTTCCTGGAGACACTTGTTACTGCTTATTATGTTTAATCTGGAATTATTTTCATAAAAACTGAGATATGACTAAAAATGACCCTAGAACCGTGATGGCGAACCTATGGCATATGTGCCACAGGTGGCACACGGAGCCATATTTGCCGGCACGCAAGCCGTTAGCTCTGGCACAGATGCGCACGCCGGTCAGCTGATTTTCAGCCTTCCAAAGGGCCGGGGGAAGCTGTTTCCACCCGCCCCAGGCTTCAGGAAAGCCTCCGGAGCCTAGGGAGGGCAAAAAACAGGTCCAATGGGCCAACCAAAGTTCGGAAATGATCCGTTTCTGGTTTCCGGAGGGCTTCTGGGGGTCAAGTGGAGGCCATTTTTGCCCTCACCTGGCTTCAGTAAAGCCTCCAGGGCCTGGGGAGGGCAAAAACTACTCCTCCCAGCATGGGGCAGGGTGTCGCGCGCACATGCGCAGGTTCGGGGTCGCAGGTGCATGCGTAGATGGGCAGGTCGCATTGATTTGTGGGTGTGGGCATGTATGCGGGTACGCATGATAACACGCACAAACCAGTGGTGGGTTTCAAAAATTGTTCGAACCTACTCTTTGGGTGTGGCCTCCTTTGTGGGAGTGGCTTGCCGCCCATGTGACCGGATGGGAGTGGCTTGCCGCCCATGTGACCGGATATGAAGATGCCGATGACACTTGTCAGAACCACCTTAAATGACCTCTCACACAGCACTGGCATGCATAAGAATATGATGCAAACTTGTTTTTTAAAAGGCATCTTTGGTTTGCGTTAAAACAACTTCAACACACGCAATGTTCTGATTGACCACAAACGCAGTAGTCATCCTTTCCTTTCACAGAGGCACTGAGTTTTATAAATATGAGCATGATAGTGTAGAATAATCATATCCAAGGACCAGTGGTGGGTTTCAAAAAATTTCGGAACCTCTTCTGTAGGGGTGGCCTGCTTTCCGGGGGTTCCACCACAAAACCGCGTTCGACTAAAGCACGCTCGACGAAACCGCGTAGCTGACATCATCACAGGGCGACAACAGCACGGAGACAGAAGCACGCTGTAAACGCTAAACCTAAAATTAACCCCTAAACCTAAACCTAACCCCTCTAAACCTAATCCTAACCCTAACCCTTAACCTAACCCTAAACCTAACCCTAACCCTTAACCTAACCCTTAACCTAACCCTAAACCTAATCCTAACCCTAAACCTAACCCTAAACCTAACCCTTACCATAAGTTGAATCGGCTTGCTTTCAAAGCGTTATTTAAAGCGCCCTTCTTTCTCCGCGCTCGCTGTTGTCGCCCTGTTGATGACGTCAGCGACGCGGTTTAATCGGGCGCGCTTTAGTCGAGCGCGGTTTTGTCGTGCCACACTTTCCGGGTCCACTGGTGGAACCTCTTCTAACCGGTTCGGTAGGTTTGACAAAGCGGTTCTACCGAATAGGTGCGAACTGGTAGGAACCCACCTCTGGTGCAAACACAATTTTGGCATGCCTTTACAAAAAGGTTACCCATCCCTGCCCTAGAAGAAATTATCACAGGATGGATCGGAAATGATCGAAAGACACTCCATGCAGAGGATAAATAATTAATCTGGATAACCATGTGGCTGTTTCAAAGTCATCTTGGATCTTGCTTGAATCTGCCTCGAGGAACATGCTTGAATTAAATACGCAGCTACTTCTCAATTTGCAAGCAAGCAAAACAGACAAGCAAAACCAATGGGGAAGCCAGGCTCATTTTGCTAAATTAAGAACTGCAGTGAGTCACCTCAAGAAAGGACATGAAATGGAGCAAAATTCACTTAACAACTGACTCTGATAGCAACTGCAATTTTGGGCCCAATTGTGGTTGTAAATTACAGGACTACCTGTAATCTTTTATAAATTCCACACACTTTCTTACCAAGGAGGAGCCATTCTCTGTGCCGTTAAGACGTTGCAAATCAAAATTATGCTAAGTTTCCAGCTTTATTTTTGTAATAAGTTTAGTTCCCACAGTTTACAATTAAAGGACTCTTAACACAACTTCAGACCAAATGGTTATAATAGACTAGACTACAATAACAGAGTTGGAAGGGACCTTGGAGGTCTTCTAGTCCAACCCCCTGCTTAGGCAGGAAACTCTACACCACTCCAGACTTCAGGTTATCTAATCTCTTCTTTAAAACTTCCAGCTTTGGATTTGATTCATCATGGCTCTCAAACATCGCAGCCCTGAAGAGCTTGATGTTTCCTGCTTTAGAGATGCAAAGCCCTGGGAAAAAAAATATTTTCCTAGTACCTAAAATAGCAATAAAATTAATTCCAAAGCAGAAAAGCACATTACGGGCATTAGTTTTGACATGGACTGTCAAAACCCTTTAAACCTACCTGACTACTTTATGCACTGTTTAGGCAGCAAAATGCTTTGGGCAAATCCAGGCTTTTATATAGAAGATTTGTACAGATCTTGCAAAATCAAGCCACGCTACCCACCATTTCGCATCGACTCCTAGTCATTCTTAAAATTATTGACAACAAATTGCTCTTTGATTGGGTGAGGTTTTTTTTTTAAAATCAGTAAGCACTAGATGGATGGTAGTCATGGAAACATGATCAAAGCCAGCCCCCTAAAATAATCTACCACCTACCTACCTGCTACCCAGTGTACGCTACTTTAATGGTTAATAAAATTAAATACCAATTTCATACTAAGCCAGTGATGGCTAACCTTTGGAAAATGTGTGCATGTCAGAGGTGGTATTCAGCAGGTTCTAACCAGTTCTGGAGAACCGGTAGCGGAAAATTTCGAGTAGTTCGGAGAACCGGTAAATAACACCTCTGGCTGGCCCCGCCCCATCTATTCTCTGCCTCCCGAGTCCCAGCTGATCTGGAAGAAATGGAGATTTTGCAGTATTCTTCCCTTGGAGTGGGGAGGGAATGGAGATTTTGCAGTATCCTTCCCCTGGAGTGGGGAGGGAATGGAGATTTTGCAGTATCCTTCCCCTGGAGTGGGGAGGGAATGGAGATTTTGCAGTATCCTTCCCCTGGAGTGGGGAGGGAATGGAGATTTTGCAGTATCCTTCCCCTGGAGTGGGAAGGGAATGGAGATTTTGCAGTATCCTTCCCCTGGAGTGGGGAGGGAATGGAGATTTTGCAGTATCCTTCCCCTGGAGTGGGAAGGGAATGGAGATTTTGCAGTATCCTCCCCCTGGAGTGGGGAGGGAATGGAGATTTTGCAGTATCCTCCCCCTGGAGTGTGGAGGGAATGGGGATTTTACAGTATCCTCCCCCTGGAGTGGGGAGGGAATGGAGATTTTACAGTATCCTCCCCCTGGAGTGGGGAGGGAATGGAGATTTTTGCAGTATCCTTCCCCTGGAGTGGGGAGGGAATGGGGATTTTATAGTATCCTTCCCCTGGAGTGAGGAGGGAGTGGAGATTTTGCAGTATCCTTCCCCTGGAGTGGGGAGAGAATGGGGATTTTGCAGTATCCTTCCACTGGAGTGGGGAGGGAATGGAGATTTTGCAGTATCCTTCCCCTGGAGTGGGGAGAGAATGGGGATTTTGCAGTATCCTTCCACTGGAGTGGGGAGAGAATGGGGATTTTGCAGTATCCTTCCCCTGGAGTGGGGAGAGAATGGAGATTTTGCAGTATCCTTCCCCTGGAGTGGGGATGGAATGGAGATTTTCCAGTATCCTTCCCCTGGAGTGGGGAGGGAATGGAGATTTTTGCAGTATCCTTCCCCTGGAGTGGGGAGGGAATGGGGATTTTATAGTATCCTTCCCCTGGAGTGAGGAGGGAGTGGAGATTTTGCAGTATCCTTCCCCTGGAGTGGGGAGAGAATGGGGATTTTATAGTATCCTTCCCCTGGAGTGGGGAGGGAATGGGGATTTTATAGTATCCTTCCCCTGGAGTGAGGAGGGAGTGGAGATTTTATAGTATCCTTCCCCTGGAGTGGGGAGAGAATGGGGATTTTGCAGTATCCTCCCCCTGGAGTGGAGAGGAAATGGAGATTTTACAATATCCCTCCCCTTGCAATGTCCACCAAGCCACGCCCATCAAGCAATGCCATGCTCAAGCCACGCCCACAGAACCGGTAGTAAAAATATTTGAATCCCACCACTGGTGCATGTGCGCATGCCAGAGTGCCGAAAACCCAAAAACAAGCTGGCCGGTGTGCATGCCTGTTTTTGGGCTGTTTGGGGGATCATTTTCCAGCTGTTTTTCCAGCTGTTTTCAGGCCCTTTGGGGCAGTTTTTGGCCTGAAAACTGCCCCAAAACAGCTTGAAAACAATCCAAAAACCAGCCTGGAAAGCAGCCTGAAAAAGCTCCAAAACCAGCCTGAAAACAGCCCAAAAATGGCCTTAAAAAGGCCCAAAATACGGTCTGAAACCCCCACAAAAAAACAGCCCAAAAAACAACCTGGAAAACGGCCCCAAAAACAGCCTGAAAATGGCCCCCCAAACGGCCTGGGTTTTGGATGTTTTTCGTGCTGTTTTCAGGCCATTTTCCAGCACTCTGGAGCCCGCCAAGGACCACATGGCCGGCGCACAAATGCTCACTGAAACTAGAAAAGCAGCTGGCGATGGCGTACGTGCCCACAGAGAGGGCTCTGGGTGCCCCCTCTGCCACACCTGCCCTAGGTTCGCCATCCCAGTACGAGGCACTAGCGCAGGATCAGTGTGGCCAAAAGGAGATCATTGCGAAAGAGAAGCGCGGTTAAGATCTTCCAAGTTTTCATTCTGGTTTTGGCGCCTTCCTCGACTTAAGATAGAACGCATATGTTCTCCCCTTCAGTTTTGCAAACTGTTTCACAAAAATAAATGTCTGATTCACCCAACAGTTGGTCCAAATTAGCCTGCTGCTTCATTCACTTCTTCAAGCGTACGAGCAACGTGATATCCGACTGGTAAAACTTGATTTTGAACTGCCAGTTAGCTTCTAATCTGCATCTGTTTGTCTCTACGAGCATCGCAGGCAAACATCCTTGTTTGCAGCTGTAATCAACTGATCACTCATTCATTTTTTAATCATTTATTTGTTTATCATCACCAGCTTTTAATGACCCCATTGATCCCTTGCAGAGTGCAGTCTTGGGCAACTGAATGGAGCTTGAGTGTTTACTGGCCGGATGCCCCACCTGTCGCCAATGAGGAGTTACATTCGGCAGATATATTCTCATCGTGCCCAGAGAAAGAAAAGTATCTGCCTCTACCTAGGATCGAACTCACAGCCTCCTGATTGGGAGGCGAGAATTCCACCTTTGGGCCCCCACACCACTCATTTATTATTTATTTATATCCTGTCTTTATTATTTTTGCAAACCACTCAAGGCAAAGAACATACCCAGCCACACCTCCCTCCTATTTTCCCCACAACAACGGCCCTGTGAGGTAGGTTGGGCTGACTGACCTAAAGTCACCCAGCTGGATTTCCTGCTTAAGGCAGAACTAGAACTCACCATCTCCTGATGACTGGCCCAAAGTCACACCAGCTGACTTTCATGCCTGAGGCTGGACTAGAAGTGATTGGTTCAAAGTCAGTCATGTGAAGTTCACGTCTAAAGGTACCACTTGAACTGATAATATGTTGGTGACTGGCCTGAAGTCACCCAGCTGGCTTTCATGGCTAAGGTGGAACTAGAACTCACAGTCTCCTGGTATCTGGCCCAAAGTCACCCAGCTGACTTTCATGCATTAAGGGGACGGGGGGACTAGAACTCACTGTCTCCTGGTGATTGGCCCAAAACCACCCAGCCAGCTTTGGTGCCCAAGGTGACACTAGAACTCTCAGTTTCCTGGTGATTGTCCCAAGCCCCCCAGATGACTTTCATGGCTAACCTGGACTCATGGCCTCCTGCTTTCTAGCCCTGTCTCCCGATTGCTGTTTCAATTCTTTCATAGGCCAGGTAAGGTCTATTTACATAAGGTTCAGCACCGACTGGCACAAAATCAATCAACCACTAAGTATATCTTCTTCCATATTAACCTGTTCACTAGGAGCTCTCAATCCCTAAAAGTGACATGCCATGCCAGGCCTTTAAATATTATATCCGCGGAAAGTTGTTTTTATGACTTTAAGCAAGTTGTTTTTAGTGGTTTGATTCTCTGGGGCCGACGTTTTATTCACTTTGTAATATTTGCACCAGTGGTAGGTTTCAAAATTTTTTGGAACCTACTCTGTGGGTGTGGCCTCCTTTGTGGGAGTGGCTTGCCGGCCATGTGACATGGTGGGAGTGGCTTGCCAGCCATGTGTTCTTTCTCTCTCTCTCTCTCTCTCTCTCTCTCTCTCTCTCCTTCCTTTTGTCTCTCTGTCCCTTTTTTCTTTTCTTTTTTCATCTCTCTCTCACTCTTTTTCTTTCTTTTTTCTTTCTTTCTTTCTTTCTTTCTTTATTTATTTATTTCTCTTTCTCTCTCTCTCTGTGTCAGTCTGTCTGTCTCTCTCTCTGTGTGTGTGCGTTTCAAATTTTTTTGAAAACTCTTCTGTAGGTGTGGCCTGCTTTCCGGGTCCACTGGTGGAACCTCTTTTAACTGGTTCGGTAGATTTGACGAACCGGTTCTACCAAATAGGTGCAAACTGGTAGGAACCCACCTCTGATTTGCACTGTCTACAAACAGAACCCAACATGATGCAACCCATTTCATTGCATACATGAGGTACAATGACAATAAAGGCTATTGTACTATACCTAGTTCCTACACCTAGGAAGTGTATGTTTAGAAAGCAATTTTCCGAATTCTTCCTCTTACAATTATATTTATGATTTGCATAAATGTACAAAATACATTTATACAAATACATTTGTAATAAACGTCTTAAAATTCTTTAATTTTAAGACATTTATTACAAATGTATTTTGTAATACATTCTGCCTGCTTTCTTTTGCTGAAGCAATATCTCTCTCTGGTTATTTAGGACCAAAGAACACACAAAAGCTAAGATGGAAGGAAAAGTAAAAAGAAAAAGAAAAACGTACATAACAGATAGTCCTGTAAACCGCTTAGAACAGGAGTCACCAACTTTTCGGACCTCAGGGACCATTAAATTCATAATTTTAAATCCCGTGGACTACTAATATGATCTGCCTAATGACTAGGGGGGGGCTTGGCCAGGTGATCATGTGACTGGGTGGGCGTGGCCAACTCAATGTCATTTACGTGAAGGGGCGCCTCACCGGCCTCTACCCGCCCCTCCCCTCCCAGCCCCTCCCTGCCCAGGCTCCTTAGAGACCCAACAGGAAACAGTTGCGGGAGCTAAGCAGCCACCAGGAGAAAGAGTTGGCAAAACAGCTCAGTTCAAATTGGATCTGACCGAGAAGGAGGCTCAGCAGAAGCACCACACTGAGGACTGCGAGCATGGTCTTTCCGAGCAGAGGGAAGGCCTGTGGGAGTGCAAGGCCAGGTATCGGCGCCTGGAGGCTCAGCGGGCTGAGATGGTCAGCCAGTTCCAGGCCATGATGCAGTCCCACTGGAACGAGGCCCTTTGAGTCTTCTCCACCAGCGGTGCTTCCCTCCAGCCCTTGCCCAAAACCTTGCACCAGGAGGCTGAAGCAGACCCCAATTTCTGCCCCGCTCCGACCTGCAGAAAAAAACCCCAAAGGGGGAGACTCTCTGCAGCAAAACAAACATTCATTGCACGTATCCGGCCCAGGGGGCGTAGTTTGAGGACGCCTGATTTAGTGCAATATAAAAAAAAATGCAAATAATTTTTCTGCAGACCATCAAACGTTTTTCACGGACCACCAGTCGGCTTAGAAAGCACTGCGTAAAGCACTGTGAAGCGATATACAAGTCTAAACGCTATTGCTATTAGGCACAATGCCAGCTGAGTGACCTCATCACTTTCTCTCAACCATAAGAAGCAGGCAATGATAAACGGCTTCTGAGAAACCTTGCCAAGAAAACTGCACGAACTTGTCCAACAATTGGACACAACTGAATAGAAGAAGAAAAAAACCCCGACTGATTTATATAATGATCCTTCCAAAATAGAACAAAATGTTTTAATGGGTCTCTTAAGGGACAAAAAAAAAAACAACCCTATTTTTTTTCTACTGAAAAGTAGAAAACTTGTATAGTGCATATACAAAAGTAGAAAAACTTGTATAATGCATACAAGTTACACCTGCCCAGATTATAAACACATTCCTGCGTGCTGAATACCATCAAATTACTAACATAAAAACAGCTCAATTCTGCTTTCTATCACGCCCCCGGAACACACCTACGCCCTTCTACCAATTGAAAAAGGTAATTAGCATTACAGAAACATAGAAAATCTCTTTTTTTTTCCCCCAGAGCCAAATTCTCCTCTTGACTAAATTAAGCAGAGACTCACTTTGAATCTATCGGACTTCCCAGTTACTTAACAAACATTTCCACATAGATTCCTTGGGTATGTACAAAACTGGTTTGTCATTACAGGTAGTCCCCTACATACGGCTGTTCATTTAGTGAATCATTTAAAGTTACAACGGCACTGAAGTCAGTGACTTGTGGCTGTTTCTCACCCTTACGACCACTGCACCCTTCCCTATGGTCACGTGATCTAAATTCTGGCAGTTGGCAACTGGCATGTACTCATGTCGGTTTCATTGTCCAGGGGTCATGGGATCACCAGCCGGCCTCCAACAAGCAAAATCAGTGGGGGAAGCCAGATTCACTTAATGACAACATGTTTCACTTAACAAGGTCATGAAACGGGGAGCGTCTTAACAACTGTCTTGCTTAGCAATGGGGATTTGGGGCTCAACTATAGTCATAAGTCAAGGACTACCTATACTTTCTTTAATTTACCCTTTAAAGAGGAATTTTCCAATCTATAAAGAAAAGGAAACTTTCATTCCACAGACAAATTCAGAGAGTGTTATTCGTTCTAAGTTTCTTTTACATTCCAAAGAGAGAATCTTATTTTTGTCCTGTGTTCGGTTTAAAGTGCATTTTTCCAACGTATTCTAGGTGCTCTTTATATCCCACTGTGTCAATGTCAACCCTTAGCCACCATATAAATCCTAGGGCTAAATGGGACCTTGGAGGCCTTCTAGTCCAACCCATTGCCCCAAGGAAAAACAAGTCCTTATTCCATCTGGGCCTAATAGTTGAAATCTTCAGCAAAAGACAGATTTCCAAGAGGATCTTTCCCCATTTGATCCCTCAGGTTTCCAGTGGTACATTTATTATCACCGTAACTGAGTCCATTTACTTTCTGCTGGTTGTAACAGAACATCAGAGATGGGAGGGACCTTGGAGGTCTTCTAGTCTCACCCCCTGCTTAGGCAGGAAACCCTACACCACTTCAGACAAATGGTTATCCAACATCTTCCTAAAAACTTCCCGTGTTGGAGCATTCACAACTTCTGGAGGAAAGTCGTTCCACTGATTAATTGTTTTAACTGTCAGGAAATTTCTCCATATTTCTAGGTTGCTTTTCTCCTTGATTAGTTTCCATCCATTGATTCTTGTCCTGCTTTCAGGTGCTTTGGAGAATAGGCTGACCTCCTCTTCTTTGTGGCAGCCCCTCAAATATTGGAAGACTGCTATAATGTCACCCTTCGTCCCTTCTTTTCTCTTCCTCTCTTTCCTTCCACCTTTCCTTGCATACCATCATCACTCCTATCTAAGGAAAGGGCTGATATTTATTTTATCTTTCTTTGCATCTATCTTTAGTCTTCCTAATGACAACATTTCCAGTTGCAATGTATGGCTGGGAAAGGGAGACCATAAGAAAGGCTGAGCGCCAAAGAACTGAGGGCCTTTGAACTATAGCGTTGGAGAAGACTCCTGCGAGTCCCTCGGACTGCAAGGCGGTTCAAATCTCACCGGCTCAAGGTCGACTCAGCCTTCCATCCTTCCGAGGTGGGTGAAATGAGGACCCAGGCTGTGGGGGCAAGTTGCTGACTCAATTTGCTAAAAAAATCAGTAAACCGCTTAGAGAGGGCTGAAAGCCCTATGAAGTGGTATATAAGTCTAATAGATAGATAGATAGATAGATAGATAGATAGATAGATAGATAGATAGATAGATAGATAGATAGATAGATAGATAGATAGATAGATAAAACCGATATGCAGATGAGACCACTACAGCCAAGAAATTAAAAGGCGCTTGTTCCTGGGGAGGAAAGCTATGGCAAATCTAGACAGCAGACTAAAAAGCAGAGACATCCCCCTGCCAACAAAAGTGTGTATAGTCAAAGCAATGGTTTTCCCAGTTGCAATGGATGGCTGTGAAGGTTGGACCGTAAGGAAGGCTGAGCACCAAAGAATGGAGGCCTTTGAACTCTGGTGCTGGAGAAGACTCCTGTGAGTCCCTTGGACTTCAAGGCCATCCAACCGGTCAGTCCTAGAGGAGATCAACCCTGTCTGCTCTTTAGACGGCCAGATCCTGAAGATGAAACTCAAAGACTTTGGCCATTTAATGAGAAGGAAGAAGGACTCACTGGAGAAGAGCCTCATGCTGGGGAAGATGGAGGGCAAAAGAAGAAGGGGACGACAGAGAATGAGGTGGCTGGATGGAGTCACTGAAGCAGTCGGCGTGAGCTTCAATGGACTCCAGAGGATGGGAGAGGACAGGAAGGCCTGGAGGAACGTTGTCCAGGGGGTCACGATGGGTCAGACACGACTTCGCCACTAACAACAACAATGACAACACAGTTAGCCAAGGCATCTGCCACTATAATAAGAAGTCTCTCCGGATTGCTATTTTTCTCCAAAATCAGCCACTTTTTCTCCCCAAAGATTGAAGGAAACTGATGCAAAGGAAAAAGGGGGGGAAAGGAGAAAACAGAGGCTGTGAGTTGTAAGCCCAGGCATTTTCTTTGAAGGCAATTTCCAAAACGTTTTTCAATATCTAAGGGCTGCCACAAAGAAGAGGGGGATGAGTCCATTTTCCAAAGCACCTGAAAGCAGGGGGAGAAGCAATGGGTGGAAACTAATCAAGGAGAGAAGCAACTTAGAACTAAGGAGGAATTTCCTGACAATGAGAGCAATTAAACAGTGGAACAACTTGCCTCCAGAAGTTGTGAAGGCTCCAACACTGGAAGTTTTAAAGAAGATGTTGGACAGCCATTTGTCTGAAATGGTATAGGGTGTCCTGCTTCAACTGGGGGATGGACTAGAAAGCCTCCAAGTTCCCTTCCAATTCTATTATTCCCTTATTCTATTAAATTATCTCTGATAACCACTTTGCTGGTTTTTTTGTTTTTTTAGCTGGCACCCACCTTCAGCTAAAGCAGCTTCCCTTGAGAGAGACTTTAACCCACTGAATAAATAAAACCTCAGGCGCTGACATTGCAAAGCAGGTGACAAGTGGCTTGAAGGACTGGAAGGGGAGGGTGAGGAGGGAGGACAGCCATTCACACTCCAGCTTTGGAGAAGACCCCAAAAAGGGGATGAATACACACACACACACACACACACACACACACAAACACGGAGCAAGATGTGAGTGAGGAGGGAAGGTAGCCATTCACACCCAGGTTTTAGACAAGACCCCCCCCCCAAAAAAAAGACACACACACACACACAGACACACACACAGAGGGATTAGCGAGGAGGGAGGGTAGCCATTCACACTCAGGTTTTGGAGAAGAGCCCCCCCCCCAAAGGACAGACAGACAGACACACACACACACAGGGAGGATTAGTGAGGAGGGAGGGTAGTCATTCACACCCAGGTTTTGGAGAAGAGCCCCCCCCCAAAGGACAGACAGACAGACACACACACACACAGAGGGATTAGTGAGGAGGGAGGGTAGTCATTCACACTCAGGTTTTGGAGAAGAGCCCCCCCCCCAAAGGACAGACAGACAGACACACACACACACAGGGAGGATTAGTGAGGAGGGAGGGTAGTCATTCACACCCAGGTTTTGGAGAAGACACCCCCCCCCCCAAAAAGGACTGACACGCTCTCACAGTTATACATACATACACACACACACACACATACGGGAAGGGTGAGTGAGGAGGGAGGATAGCCAGTTCACACCCAGGCTTTGGAAAGACCCTAAAAAAGAGGTTCTCTCTCACACACACACAACACACACAACACACACTAAACACACAAACACACGCTCACAGTTACACAAACAGGACTGGTGAGTGAGGAGGGAGGATAGCCAGTTCACACCCAGGCTTTGGAAAGACCCTAAAAAAGAAGTTCTCTCTCACACACACACAACACACACAACACACACTAAACACACAAACACACGCTCACAGTTACACAAACAGGACTGGTGAGTGAGGGGGGAGGATAGCCAGTTCACACCCAGGCTTTGGAAAGACCCTAAAAAAGAGGTTCTCTCTCTCACACACACAACACACACAACACACACTAAACACACAAACACACGCTCACAGTTACACAAACAGGACTGGTGAGTGAGGGGGGAGGATAGCCAGTTCACACCCAGGCTTTGGAAAGACCCTAAAAAAGAGGTTCTCTCTCACACACACACACACCACACACTAAACACACAAACACACCATCACAGTTACACAAACAGGACTGGTGAGGGAGGAGGGAGGATAGCCAGTTTACACCCAGGCTTTGGAAAGACCCTAAAAAAGATTCTCTCTCTCTCTCTCACACACACACGCACACACACACAAAACACACAAACACACACTCACAGTTACACACAGGGGAGGAGGGAGGATAGCCAGTTCACACCCAGGCTTTGATGAAGACCCCCCCCCAAAAAAGGGATGAGAGAACGGACGGACACACACACACACACACACACACACACACACACACACACAGAGGAAGAAGTGGGAAGGGCAGCTTCCCTTGAAGGATTTGGGATGTGTGTGCGCCAAGAGCAGGGTGTGCCAACCTGGAGACCGGCTGCCCAACCCTTTGACAGCAGAGACTCTCTCGACCCATCCACCCACTGCTGGGGATTATGGGAGCCCAGAGAAGAAGAAGACAACACCGCCCTCCACCTCCAAGTTGGGGAGCGGCGGGAGGGAAGCGGGCCAAGGGAAGGCTGCTACTCACGAGCGCCGCCGGTCCGCGGCTGGCCGGCCTCGGGCCCGATGTAGCTGAGCAGGACGGGCAGCGGGGCGCCACGAGGGCCCGGCGGCGCGGCGCGCCAAGCGCTCTGGGGCTGCGCTCCGGGCGCGGCGGTGGCGGCGCCTCCTCCCCGGCCGGGGTAGAGGAGGAAAAAAGGGGGCGAGTCCGGCGGCGACTCCCCCTCCTCCTCTTCCTCCTCCCCGTCGGCTTCCCCGCCGGCTTCCCGGCTTTGGGCGTCGCGGACGCCGGAGCTCTCCATGCGGGCCAAGCGCCGGGTCCCCCTCGGCCTCTCCAAGCGCGCGCGCCGCAGGACGCAGGCAACTTCGCTCCGTCGCCGCCGAACAACCCAGCTCGGGCCCAGCCGGCCTGGGGGTGGAGTGAGCCGGGGAAGGGGGGGAAAGCCTCGCCTTGACCCGGCCCCTCGCCCCGCCCCGCCGGCCCCGACTTCGGCCGGCCTCCTCGGCGCGCGCCCCGGCTCCTCCCCGGAGCGCACGGCAGAGGCAGCCCGTAGGAGGCGGGATCGGAGTAGTTGTAGATCCCTGGGAAGGGCGGTCGGCTAATCCGTCAGAATATAGCTGGAAGAGACCTTGGAGGTCTTCTAGTCCAGCCCCCCTGCTCAAGCGAGGCCATTTCGAATAAGCGGCTGTCCAATGTCATCTTGGAAAACCTCCCGCGGTGGAATATCCATGACTTCTGGTGGCAAGTCGTTCCACTGGTTAATTGTTCTCAATGCCAAGAAATCTCTCCTTAATTTCAGGTTGGCTCGTTTGCTGAGTCGGAGACGGTGTTGTTATTGTCACACACACACACACACCAAATTAGTTTTCATTTTTTGGGCAGGTGCTAATGGGGTGTTTTTCTCCCACACATTTTCTTTCTAATTTCTTGAGAACTAACTTGGGTTCTTGGGTTTCCTGCTTAAGCAGAGGGTTGGACTAGAAGACCTCCAAGGTCCCTTCCAACTCTGTTATTCTATTCTATTCTAACCATTAGTCTGAAGTGGTGTAGGGTCTCCTGCCTAAGCAGGGGGTTGGACTAGAAGATCTCCAAGGTCCCTTCCAACTCTATTCTATTCTAGTCTAACCATTTGTCTGAAGTGTAGGATTTCCTGCCTAAGCCGGGGGTTGGACTAGAAGACCTCCAAGGTCCCTTCCAACTCTGTATTCTATTCTATTCTAACCATTTGTCTGAAGTGTAGGATTTCCTGCCTAAGCAGGGGGTTGGACTAGAAGACCTCCAAGGTCCCTTCCAACTCTGTATTCTATTCTATTCTAACCATTAGTCTGAAGTAGTGTAGGATTTCCTGCCTAAGCAGGGGGTTGGACTAGAAGACCTCCAAGGTCCCTTCCAACTCCTATTCTACTCTACTCTATTTTCTATTATATTCTGTCTTTCTCTTTGGTATACAAGTAGTCCTCAACTTGCAACAGTTTGTTTAGTGACCGTCCCTGCACTGAAAAAAGTGACCAATGTCTCTTTGAACATTACAGCATCCCCATGGCCGCCTGATCAAAATTTAAGACCGTTGGCAACTGACTCATATTTATGACCGTTATGTGGTCTCCTTTTGTTGACCTTCTGACAAAGCAAACTCAATGGGAAAGCCAGCTTCACTTAACAACCGTGTTAGTCATTGAACCACTGCAGTGATTCGCTTGACGAATGGGGCAAGAAAAGTTATAAAACGGGACAAAACTTGCTCGACTAATTTCTCACCTGGTAATATGAAATCCCAGCTCAATTGTGGTCGTAAGTTGAGGACTGCCTGTAATTCTTATTTGGGTTTTGGGGTTGCTTCAGTTAATTTTTCATTTTGATTTTTTTTTTCTCTTCACCCTAGAAATGCGTGGAGAAATAATGTTTCCCTCAGACGTGGTGGTGGTATTTTATCATTATTACTTTTTTCCTTTCCCCTTTGTTACAATTTTTATTTGAGTTTGGATTAATGTTCCTTTTTAAATTATTTTCCTTTTTGCTCTGTGATTTGTGTGGATAAATAAGGCTATTTTCAGAGGTGGTGGTAGCATTTTGCCATTTTCTTTCTCAGTTCCTTGGAGGAATTCTTTGCTACAATTCTTATTTAGGTTTTGGGATAGTTTTGATTAATTTCCCATTTCATTTTTTTTTCTTCTTCACCATAGTTTTTTCAAATTGTAGGATGGTTTTTTTAAATATATCAGTAAAACAGATAAAATCATTGTGGTGTTATTCAGTTGGCCTACGTTATTAGAATAGAATAGAATAGGAGAGTTGAAAGGGACCTTGGAGATCTTCTAGTCCAACCCTCTGCTCAGGCAGGAAATCCTACACCACTTCAGACAAATGGCTATCCAACATCTTCTTAAAAACTACCAGTTTTGGAGCATTCACAATTTCTGTAGGCAAATTGTTCCACTGGTTAATTGTTGTCAGAAAATTTCTCTTTGGTTCTAAATTGCTTCTCTTGATTAATTTCCACTCATTGCTTCTTGTTCTGCCCTCAGGTGCTTTGGAGAATAGTTTGACTCCCTCTTCTTTGGTTCCTGCAACTGTTCTTCATATGTTTTAGTTTCCAGTCCCCTAATCGTAATTTTGAGCTGTTTCGTTAAAACTAATAAGAATCCACAAAACTTAATAACCAGTTTTGCAAATTCTTCAGTAACTTTACTATTGTATGGCAACTGAAACTGATAGGTACCATTTAATGAAGAACATTATCTTAAAGTAATTACCAAACCTAACCAATCTTCCTCAAATTTTCACTCTTTATTATGCTGGTTGATGTAATAAAGATTTGATTTGATACCCTTCAGATTCCGGCTGGAAGGTTTGGGGAATTGGTCTATAACATCTGAAAATGACTTGGGGAAGACTAGATATGATGTAACAGAAAAGCAGAATTGCCTCAGTAGGTGGCAGCATTTGGCTAAAAGTTTTTACGTTAAAATCTAAAGAGGGGGAATTGACTAGCACTTAGATTAGGAAACTACTAGCCAATATCAAAGCCTGAAGATCAGAACTGAAAAATAGTTATAAATTAGTTATAAATAGTTATAAACTCACACAAAAGACATCATCAGCAAACTGTTTTTTTACTATGGCCAAGAAAAATACATGGATGTGTACCAAAAGTAACCGAACAGTGAAACTTGACTCCACAAAGACTTGACTTTTATGGAAGGTTACAGTAGCATGAAACAACTTGGAAAGTTGCCCTGAATTGACAATATAGGTAGTCCTCGACTTACGGCCGCAATTGAGCTCAAAAGTCCTGTGGTTAAGCGAGACGTTTGCGAGTTCTGCCCCGTTTTAAGCCCTTTCTTGAATCAGCTGTGAATCACTGCAGTTGATCAAGATAGTGACGTGGTTGTTAAGTGAATCTGGCTTCTCCATTGACTTGGTCAGAACGTCGCAAAAGGGGAATCATGTGACCTCAAGACACAGCAACGGTCATAAATATCTGAATTTGGATCACACGATTGTGGGGATGGCTGCAAAGGTTGTAACTGAAAAAAGTCATTTTTTTCCCCAGTGTTGTTGTAACTTTGAACAGTTACTAAACAAACTGTTGTAAGTTGAGAATTATCTATAGTTGTATCCAATGTGTGCATAACACACACACCTCCCAGCACCCTGTTTTGTGCCTAGCAGGTCTCCCTGAAGCCTCCTGGGACAAAAAATGGGGCATAGAGGGGTGTCGCATTCCCCTGTATGCGCACACACCACTCCCCACCCCACATAAGCACACAGGTCTCACACATGCGCTCCCACGCCCGTACATGTATGGCAGAGACCTGAAAATCAGCTGGCCATCATGCATACATGCACATTGGAGCTAAACTGGGGCGTGCCGTAAGTTCGCCACCACAGCCCTAAGCTATATTGTCATCTATCTCCCCTCTTTGCTGCTATGTCCTGCCACATTTGATTCCAGAAATAATATCAATGGTCAAGGAACCAAGTGAAGCATGATTGGAAGAGGTGCCTCTGCTAGTGCTCATTTAAGCACTCTGGATACTCCTCAATTTATGACGATTGAGCCGCAAATCTCTGCTGCAAACCAAGGTTTTTAGTGAATTTTGACCCATTTTTACAACCTTTTGGGATTTTGATCATGTGACCGCAGGAATGTTGCAATGGCCATAGGTTTTCATGCAAATGTTGCAGTATCCCCAGGATCACATAATCAAAATTCAGACTTTTGGCAACTTTTTCCAGTGCTGTTGAAACTTCAAATGGTTAAAAAAAGACTACCTGTCAAAACCTTGTAATGGATACAACCCTGGAAGTGAGAACCATTGTTAAAAGCTGGCTTATAACCCAGCATTGCCAGGGATTTATTTATAGAGGGAAAATGTCCGGACCAAACGTAATTTCTAATGTTGGATTTTCCCCCCTACTAGAGGGAGCCCCTTTGTGGAATACTATGAAGCCATTACCATGGCAACTCCACTGCACTGTGCATTAGAAGCCATTTTATGGCAGTACAGTAGAAGCCATTTTATGGCAGTACAGTAGAAGCCATTTTGAGGCACACACCCTGAGGAGTGTTAGGGGTGTCTAACCCCCACAATATTTGTTTCCAGAGAGTAATTTATCTGTGTACCAAGTTTGGTTGAAATTGCTTGAGGCGTTCCAGAGTTATGCTGGAACATACACACACATTTATAGATAGATAAATAGATAACACGTTATAATTCCCCAAAAGAGATACATTTATTAAGTTCACGTCCACTAGTCTGCAAATAGAGGGAGAGGTGAAAAAAGGAAGACCATGGATCACTTGAGCTTAATACTTTTCTTAACTCCAGCACGAATGCCAGACAGTTCGCCTGCGTATTTTTGTGTTTCTCTTCGGAATTCACGAACTTGTCCCCTTCTACGGATCTTGGCTTTTCTGAATTTCTCACGATGTTTGACTCTTGGGTTGCGGTCAATCTTCTTTCTTCTCGGCGTAAGGCCTTTATTTTTCAACATCTGGTACGTTGCTCCTCTCTTTTGGTCCGATTCCTCCTCTTCAACGACGGGATGACTCATGCCTTCTTTTTCGTCTCGCTTCCTCTTCTTCTTAAGCATGATCTTCTCTTCCATCTCCTTGTAAAAGGCCAACGCGGCTTGCTCGTCCAAATCAGAATCGTCTGCCAGCTCATCTTCAGCCTCCTCGTTCGTAAAGTTTGGAGATTTCGTTTTCCTCTTATTAACCGTTTTTCTAACCAAAGGCAGGGCCTTCTTCCTACTTCCCACCCCTTCGGTCTCCTTACTATGGAATTCCTTAAGAAGGAGACGAACCTCTGGCAACAGTTTTTGGTCCACCACCGCCAAGTCATTGATCAGGTTCCTGTAAGTGACAAGCCTTTCAATGACGGGATGGCCATGGATTGGAATCCTTTTCGCTTTCAGCACCAAGTAAAAACTGATGTTGCAGCAGTAGTTCAGATAGAGGTGGTACTTGGTTTGCAAATACTGGCTCCCTTTTCCTTCTGGGATGACTCCGTCCCCCATCATTTGCACGAGGGGCTCCAGCTCATCCCTGAGCTCCAGGACTTTGGCTTCGAAGTCCTGAATCAGCTCCAGCAGTTCGGGAGATTCCTTCCTCAGCAATTTCAGCTGCTCTTTCTTAGAAAGGGACGCCAAGTCCTTGGCGATGTTCTGCCCAGATTCTTTCCCGCCCGTTGGCTCAGCTACCCTGGCGTAAGCCTGCAGGAGATCCAAGCCGTAGTCTTCCTCACCCAAGTTCTCCGCCATCCTCCTCTGGATGGCCTGAGCTTCCGCCTCTTCTTCCAGCTCTTCAGCTTCCACCTCTTCCTTGCTCTTCTTGGGGGCCTTGGGGCGGCGGGCGGCCCCCTCGTAGTCCGTGCCATAGTAGAGCTTCTTTCTCTGGCCCCAAGCCAGCTCATTGGGGAGGCCTGAGCCCCATTGTCCTGAGCCCCGCTGCTCTTCCAGGTCGCTGTCCATGTCCAGAGGCTCATCGTCCTCCTCATCTTCATCATCATCATCATCATCCTCACCAGGCCCCGCGTCCCCATCCTCCTCAGACTCGCTGTTCTCGGACAAGTGCAGGCCCAGCACCTCTTCCACTTCTTCTTCCTCCTCCTCCTCTTCCTCACTGCCCAGCGCCGCCAGCACCGCCTCCTCCAGCCGCCGCTCGTGGAAGTCGTCCGCCTCCTCCGTCACGCACGGCTCCCCCGGCTCCGGCTCCTCCAGCTTTTCTTCGCGCCCGGCCGAGGCCCGCAAAGCCGGCGGGATTTTCCGGCGTGCTTTCCCCATGATGGCCGCCTCAGAAAAAGACAACCCGGGGAGACGAGACAAACGGACGCAACGGTCCCGCCGGCGAGGCAAGGTACGACTTCCGGGTCGAGGTTGAGCCCTCTTCCGGTTTCAGGGAAAGTCAAGGGGTGACCCTTCTGCGCTTGTCGCCTCTGTTCCCGTGACGCGATCTGGGCTTTGCCTCCCCGTGGCTTAACTTCCGGCGGCTGAGCTTCCGGTTGTGGAGAGCTTGGAGCGCTCTGTTTGAAAAAGGACGATAGAGAGTGGAGTCCGTTTGAAAGCGTTGCACTGCCGCAACTCCTCGCCCCCCCCCCCGGTTTTCATAAGGAATATATTGATTTTTTGGATATCTGTGGGAAATCTGCTCTGCAGGCTGACTCATTCTGTATTGTCTGCCCTTGCTTTTGTTTTCCATTTTAATGTTTCTTTCTGCTTTAGCTAGCTATCATCTATTTATCATTATCTACCATTTACCTATCTATCAACCTGTCTGACTGTGTACCATCCAACTACCTAACTGCCTACCTATCATCTATTATTATCTACCATCTGCCTATCTATTTCTGTTTGTCTATCATCTACCATCTAGGTATCAATCTTTGTCTATTATCCACCCATCCTTCTATCATTATCTACCAACCTATCTACCTCTATCTGTCTCTGTTTTATCTATCTGTCTATTATCTACCTATCAACCTTTGTCTTTCATCCATCCATCCACTCATCCATCTATCATTATCTACCATATAGGTATCAATATGTCTATCTGTCTGTCTGTCTGTCTCTATCTATCTATCTATCTATCTATCTATCTATCTATCTATCTATCTCTATCATCCATCCACCCATCCATCTATCATTGTCTACCATATACGTGTCAATATGTCTGTCTTTATCTATCTATCTATCTATCTATCTATTTCTATCATCCATCCATCCATCATTGTCTACCATATACCTACCAATATGTCTGTCTGTCCTATCTATCTATCTATCTATCTATCTATCTATCTATCTATCTATCTATCTATCTATCTATATCTCATCCACCCATCCATCTATCATTGCCTACCATATACCTATCAACATGTCTGTCTGTCTGTCTATCTATCTATCTATCTATCTATCTATCTATCTATCTATCTATATCTCATCCACCCATCCATCTATCATTGTCTACCATATACCTATCAACATGTCTGTCTATCTTTATCTATCTATCTATTTATCTATCTATCTCTATCATCCATCCATCATTGCCTACCATATACCTACCAATATATCTGTCTGTCTGTCCTATCTATCTATATCTATCTATCTATCTATCTATCTATCTATCTATCTATCTATCTATTTATGACTATCATCCATCCACCCACACATCCATCTATCATTGTCTATCATATACCTACTTATCAACATGTCTGTCTGTCTTATCTGTCTGTCTGTCTGTCTATCTATCTATCTATCTATCTATCTATCTATCTATCTATCTATCTATCTATCTATCTATCTTATGCTGTATGGTTACTATGTGCTACCTCTGTGTATCTATCATTATCTACCATCTGCCTATCAACCTCTGTCTTATCATCTATCTGTCTGTCTAGCTAAATTAATGGGTTACCAAACTGCAGTGGACTCTACTGTCCATTTTTTATACTGTGTCGTTACTATGTGTTTTTTATTGCTGTTCCTTAGATTTGCGAACTTGTAGTAGCAGCCAGACAAAGGGATATGTAATTAACTTTACTGTCACAGAATTAGTCTCCACAGGGAACTGTGGCACGTTTCCCTGGACTTGGAAGTGATGCAAGGTTTAAGTTGGCTAGTATTTTTATTCATTTAGTATTACATTTTTCTTTATAAGTAACTCAAGGTGGTCTGTGGAGATAGCCAAGGAAGACCAAGAGGGGAAGTCAAACGGGAAGTCAAATGCCCATTTTATGGCCAAGAAAACTGGCAATAAATGTGATCTGCTGGAGGGAGGGATGTAAAAATACAAGATGACCGTCACAATGGTGTGATGAAACTCCTGTGATCATGAATGCAAATCTTGAGGTTTTGGGTTCCCTCAGGACCATGATGCCCTGAATTTTACTAGAGGCTGTGGTGGCGCAGTGGTTAGAATGCAGTACTGCAGGGCTAACTCATTCCTCACTCCAGGAGTTCGATCCTGACTGGCTCAAGGTTGACTCAGCCTTCCATCCTTCCAAGGTGGGTAAAATGAGGACTCAGATTGTTGGGGGCAAGAGGCTGACTCTGTAAACAGCTTAGAGAGGGCGCTAAAGCACTGTAAAATGGTATATAAATCTAAGTGCTATTGCTACTTTCTACCAGGAGATGAAAATAGTTACAGGTTTTCAAAGAGATAACGCTCAGGATGTTGATCTCTAAGCCAATCCACAAGGGGGACAATTCCTGTGTAACCACTGTTCTAGAATAGGAGTAGGAGTAGGAATAGGAATAGGAATAGAATTCTTTATCGGCCAAGTGTGACTGGACACACAAGGAATTTGTCTTTGGTGCAGATGCTCTCAGTGTACATAAGGAGAATAAAATACATTCATCAAGAATAAAAAGGTACAACACTTAGTGATAGTCAAGGTTACTAATAAGCTATCAAATCATATTAGGAAACAATTAAAAACAATATAAATTGAAAAATACAAGTAACATGGTTATAGTAATAAGTTGGAAGAGATAGGTACTAGTAAGGAAGAGAAGAATAATAGTAATACAGTCTTAGTAAATAGTTTGACAGTGTTGTGGGGATGAGTTGTTAAGCAGAGTAATGGCATTGGGGGGAAAACTGTCCTTGTGTCTAGTTTTCTTGGTGTGCAGTGCCCTATAGAGTCATTTTGAGGGTAGGAGTTGAAACAATTTATGTCCAGGATGCGAGGGGTCTGTAGATATTTTCACAGCCCTCTTTTTGACTCGTGCAGTATACTAGTCCTCAATGGAAGGCAGGTTGCTAGCCATTGTTTTTTCTGCGGTTCTAATTATCCATTGAAGTCTGTGTCTGTCTTGTTTGGTTGCAGAGCCAAACCAGACCGTTATATAGTCCTTGACTTGTGACCACAGTCAAGCCCAATATTTCCATTGTTAAGTGAGGCAGTTGTTAAGTGAGTTGCACCTCACTTTATGACCTTTTTTTTTTGGCCACGATTGTTAAGCAACTGAACTGCAGTTGTTAACAGAATCGCGTGGTTGTTAAAACAAATTTGACTTCTCCTGTTGACTTCACTGGCAGGGAGCCGGCTGGGAGGTTTACCAATGGTGACCCCAGGATAGTCATAACTAGATGCCAGTTACCAAGCATTCGAATTTTGACCACATTATGACAATTGTCATAACTGTGAAAAATAGCCACATGTTTCTCCCCCCTTTTTTAGTGCTGTTGCAGCTCATTAAACAAATAGGATGGATGCATATAATGTCTCAAAGAAGATGAAAAAGCTGATATCAAATTGTAATGACTTTCTTCTGCAATATTAAACAGCTTTATCCTAATTATTCAACCTGCCTATTTTACTCTTTAATTCCTCCTCAATTGTAGCAGCTGCACCTGTTTTGTGGTTTTCTTAAAAATAAACTGCCACCTGGGCTGTTTGCATACAATCGTTCCAGAGTTGGGCCCAATATATCACTTTGTGGGTATCAGATGCATTCTTTTTCCACCACAAACAACTCTTGGAGTAATCTCATTGTTCTTCTGTTGGTGTCTCTTTCTCGACTTCCTGCCCTTCGTTGATTGAGAAGAGGCGCGGTGTAAAATATTCCCACGTGGCAGTTTTATCATGGTTTATATGGAGGCGTACAGGAGGGGGAAAAGGCTATGTGGCCATAGCATTATTTTTGACACTGAAATATCTGATTATACTTTAAAAGTAAAATACCTTTAATTCAAGTGAATTATTGATAGTTTACATGTAGATTTGAATACAGTTTCCTTGACAGGGAGAACAATTAACCACTTGCCTCTAGAAAGTGTGAATGTTCCAACGCTGGAGGATTTTGAGAAGAGATTGGACAGCCATTTCTCTGAAATGGTATAGGCCATTGTATCCTGCTTGAACTGGGGGTTGGACTAGAAGGCCTCCAAGGTCCCTTCCAATTCTCTTATTCTCTTAAACCTTTCATCATAGAATAACAGAGTTTGGAGGGACCTTGGAGGTCTTGTAGTCCCACCCTCTGCTTAGGCAGGAAATCCTACACCACTTCAGACAAATGGTTAGCCAACATCTTAAAAACTTTTAGTGTTGGAGCATTCACAACTTCTGGAGGCAAGTTGTCCCACTGATTAATTGTTCTAACTGTCAGGAAATTTCTCCTTGATTAGTTGCCACCCATTGCTTCTTGTTCTACCCTCAGATGCTTTGGAGAATAGCTTGACTCCCTCTTCTTTGGGGCAGCCCCTCAAATATTGGAAGACTGCTATCATGTCTCCCCTAGTCCTTCTTTTCATTAAACTAGACATACCCAGTTCCTGCAACCGTTCCTCATATGTTTTAGCCTCCGGTCCCCTAATCCTCTTTCTTGCTCTTCTCTGCACTCTTTCTAGAGTCTCCACATCTTTTTTACATTGTGGCGACCAAAACTGGATGCGATATTCTAGCACAAGACATGTACATACACACACACACACAAATCACCATCTGTCTATTGTGGCTTTAATTTGGGAAATCACTTATTATTTATTTAAGTATATTAGGCACCCAGCTCTACATAGAGGAGAAGAGTCAGTTTTGATCAGATATGAATGACAACATTCAGATTCGTTAAACCTAGCAGAGAGGGGAAATTTGCTTTGAAAAGCTTAATTTGATCATTCTTCAGAGGGCAATAATCAGAATTATTAGTTGTGTTCCCTGTGTAAACTCCCCATGGATTGTCAGCTTCTGATTGCTTCATTAGTTCATTTAGGGAACATTTAACAGAGCTGAAAAAGCAGGGACGTCTGACTCCTTTTTCACACAACCGTGGCAGCAGTCTCATACTCACGGGATCAACATTCGGACGGTCAGCCCCTGGCTCGTATTTATGACGGTTTGCCACGTCCCTGAATCACCTGATCCCCTTTTGCGACCTTCTGATGAGCAAAGTCAGTGGGGAACCTGGATTCACTTAGCAAACAGGTTCTGAATTTAACACCTGCAGTGATCCACTTAATAATGGCGGCTAGAAAAGTCGTGGGGCAAAACTCACTTAACAACTGTCTTGCTTAGCAACTGACATTTTGGGTTCAATTGTGGTCATAAGTTGAGGACTTCTATATTTTAAGCGCCCTTTCCCCTAAGATCTCCAGCTTCTGTCCACAGATACACCCTCTCTGCCCTTCGTCTGCTTTTAACCGAGTGGAACAGTGGTGGGTTTCAAAAAATTTTAGAACCTCTTCTGTAGGTGTGGCCTGCTTTGTGGGAGTGGCTTGCTGGCCATGTGACTGGGTGGGCATGGCCAACTTGTAAAATGTGGTGAAATTCACTTAACAACGCTCTTGCTTAGCAACCAAAATGTTGGCTCAGGAACTCTGGCATTTGAAGCACACGTCTTAAAGCTGTCAAGTTGCAAGACCTTTCCACCCCTAACCCTTTAGAAAAAAACCCCAGGGGTGTTCAAACTTGACAGCTTTAAGACTTGTGGACTTCAACTCCCAGAATTCCTCCTCCAGTCATGTTGGCTCAGGAACTCTGGCATTTGAAGCAGGCAAGTCTTAAAGCTGTCAAGTTACAAGACCCTTGCACCCCTAACCCTTTAGGGGAAAAAACCCAGGGGTGTTCAAACTTGACAGCTTTAAGACTTGTGGACTTCAACTCCCAGAATTCCTCCTCCAGTCATGTTGGCTCAGGAACTCTAGCATTGTAGTGTGCAAGTCTTAAAGCTGTCAAGTTACAAGAGCCTTGCACCCCTAACCCTTTAGAAAAAAACTCCAGGGGTGTTCGAACTTGACAGCTTTAAGACTTGTGGATTTCAACTCCCAGAATTCCTCCTCCAGTCATGTTGGCTCAGGAACTCTGGCATTGAAGTGTGCAAGTCTTAAAGCTGTCAAGTTACAAGACCCTTGCACCCCTAATCCTTTAGAAAAAAAAACCCCAGGGGTGTTCAAACTTGACAGCTTTAAGACTTGTGGACTTCAACTCCCGGAATTCCTCCTCTTGCTCTTCATCTTGATGATGTGCGGACGGACAGGGGGAGGGAGCTGGAACCGGTTCTAAACGGCACTGTAGATTTGTTTAGAACTGGCAGGAACCCACCCCCGGAGTGGAAATATAATAATCATAATCTTTCTTTGGGGTTTAATCCTTGTTTTGCACTCTAAAGTACCAGTTGTGGTTAATCGTGGGTGGCTGAAGCACTTGTGTTACGCTGGCATTCTCTGAAGAAGTGACCAGGACATCTTACCCGACGCTAATAATATATTACTTCGAAGGTTTGAAAATTCAGTTGGAAGCGTCTTCGGTAAAATAGCCCATCATTTTGGTGTCATAACCAACAAAGGAACTGAAACTTGATTTTTTAGAAATCAAACTGTGGTGAGGAGGTGGGTGTTTTTAACACGTGCTTGGAGGCAGTTAAGGGCAGAAACCTACAGATGAAGGACTGAAACAGGGAATCTAGAAATCTAGGTAGAAATTACTGCCTTGTACCGTCCGCAACATTTTATTCTAATAAAAAATAAAACTATTGCATGCACCACAGAATACCATTTCAGACAAGTGATTGTCTTTAAAATTTATTCATTTCATTTCATTCATTTTATTGGTCTTGTATGCCGCCCACTCCCAAAGGACTCCGGGCGGCTTACAATAAACAAAGGAAGGGGATAAATAGACAAACAGACAAACAACAATTTAAAATACACAACATTCATAGTTACAGTGGGGCTGGCTATTTCAACAGCCCCCCAGCCTGCCGGAGCAGCCAGATCTTGGTGGCTTTGCGGAAGGCCGGGAGAGTAGTAAGGGTCCGGATCTCCAGGGGAGCTCATTCCAGAGGGCTGGAGCTGCAACAGAGAAGGCTCTCCCCCGGGGAGTCGCCAGCCGACATTGGCTGGCAGATAGGATCCGGAGAAGGCCTAGTCTGTGCGATCTTATTGGTCGTTGGGAGGTGAATGGCAGGAGGCGGTCTCTCAGGTACCCAGGTCCGATGACATGTAGGGCTTTATAAGTAACGACTAGCACCTTGAAGCGAGTCCGGAGACTAATGGGTAGCCAGTGCAGCTCGCGGAGGATAGGTGTAACATGGGTGTACCTGGGTGCACCCACAATCGCTCGCGCGGCTGCATTCTGGACTATCTGAAGTCTTCGAACACTCTTCAAGGGCAGCCCCATGTAGAGCGTGTTACAGTAAACCTCCGAAGGCAATTTGTTCCACCGATTTAGTGTTCTCACCGACGGGAAATCTCTCTATATTTCCAGGTTTACTTCAGCTTTACTTCTCTCCTTAATTACTTTCCACCCATTGCTTCTCTTCCTGCCTTCAGGTGCTTCGGAGAATAGCTAGACTCCCTCTTTATGTTGTTGGTTGCGAAGTCGTGTCCGACCCATCGTGACCCCACTGGACAACGTTCCTCTGTCCGCCACCATCCTCTGGAATCCATTGAAGCTCACGCCGGCTGCTTCGGTGACTCCATCCAGCCATCTCATTCTCTGTCGTCCCCTTCTTCTTCTTTTGCCCTCCATCGTTCCCAGCATGAGGCTCTTCTCCAGGGAGTCCATCTTCCTTCTCATTAGGTGGCCAAAGTCTTTGAGTTTCCTCTTCAGGATCTGGCCTTCTAAAGAGCAGTCAGGGTTGATCTCCTCTAGGACTGACCGGTTGGATGGCCTTGCAGTCCAAGGGACTCAATGCAGAAGTCTTCTCCAGCACCAGAGTTCAAAGGCCTCAATTCTTTGGCGCCTTCCTTATGGTCCAACTTTCACAGCCATCCATAGCAACTGGGGAAACCATAGCCTTGACTAGATGCACTTTCGTTGGCAGGGTGATGTCTCTGCTTTTTAGTCTGCTATCTAGATTTGCTTTCCTCCCCAGGAGCAAGCGTCTTTTAATTTCTTGGCTGCAGTCCCCATCTGCGGTGATATTGGAGCCCAGGAAAATAAAATCGGTCACTACCTCCATTTCGTCCCTATCTATTTGCCAGCAAGAAAAAAGAGTGCGAAAATTGGCTTGAAACTCAACATTAAGAAAGCTAAGGTCATGGCATCCGGCCCTCTCAATTCTTCTTTGTGGCAGTACCTCAAATATTGGAATTGATTGCTATCGTGTCATCCCTTCTACGAGGGGCTGTAGAAGCGGAGAGTGATTTAGAAAACCTTCACGTGATAACAATTAGTCACTATGAAGTTTTTTATTTTATTTTTTAAGGCGCCACAAGCGGTTTGTGGTTTCTGCTGTAAAAAAAATAATGAAACCGTCTATAACTATAATAGACATTATTAACTGTCGCACTGGAAGTCGGTGTCTTTTTAGATGAGCTGAAAGCTATTTAATTCTATGCCACATACTAAATGGGACGCAGTAGCTCAGTGGCTAAGGCGTTGAGCTTGTCGATCAGAATGCTCAGCAGTTCGGCGGTTCGAATCCCCAGCGCCGCATAACGGAGTGAGCTCCCGTGACTTGTCCCAGCTTCTGCCAACCTAGCAGTTCGAAAGCATGTAAAAAATGCAAGTAGAAAAATAGGGACCACCTTTGGTGGGAAGGTAACAGCGTTCCGTGCGCCTTCGGCGTTTAGTCATGCCAGCCACATGACCACGGAGACGTCTTCGGACAGCGCTGGCTCTTCGGCTTAGAAACGGAGATGAGCACCGCCCCCTAGAGTCAGGAACGACTAGCACATACATGCAAGGGGAACCTTTACCTCTACCTCTGCCACATACTACGATATTCTATTTATGCCCCAGTGGCCTCACAGCGGTAATATCTATTCCGGAAAAGATTAAATTCCCACTTGTATTGCAATACAGATAGTCCTCGAGTTACGACCACATTTGAGCCCAAACTTTATGTTGCTAAGTGAAACATTTATTCAGGGAGTTTGCCCCACTGTACGACTTTTTTTTAACCGCAGTTGTTAAGGGGATCATTGCATTTGTTAAGTCAGTAACACGGTTGTTAAGTGAATCAGGCTTCCCCATTGACTTTGCTTGTCAAGACGGTCGCAAAAGTGGATCACATGACCGCAGGGCACTGCAACCGTCGTAACGATGAGCCTCTGAATTTAGACCATGGGACTGCTGCAACGGTTGTAAGGGTGAAAAACAATCATAAGTCACTTTTTTTCAGTGCTGTTGTAACTTTGAATGGTCACTAAATGAACTGTTGTAAATTGAGGACTACCTGTAGTAGACAACATTAATTTGTTGAGTTCCAAAGCAATGTTTTTCAAACAGAGCAACTTTAAGAGGTGTGGATTTCAACTTCCAGAAAGCCTGGGTTTGGATTTTAATCTGCAGAAGATGTGTGGATTTCACCTCCCAGAATTCCCCTAGCCAGCATGCTGGCTGGGGAATTCTGGTAATCGAAGTCCACATCTCTTAAAGCTGCCAAGTTTGGCTAGAGGAAAGAGGGGAAAAACTAGGAAAGCAATAAAGAAAAGAAGAAAGACTAAGAAATGAAAAAAAACAAGTACAAAACCAGAGAATGAATAAAAGGTAGAAATACAAAATAGACTAAAAGAATATAAGATGATATAGAATTGGTATATGAAAAGATATATGAAAATCTGTATATAGATGTGGGTATGTAAGATTTATAGGAACAGATAAAAGGAACACAACACACATGTGAAAGAAGTATAATGTGTTGCAAAGATGCCATGTTTGTATAAGCAAAATAAAATAATAATAAAATTTATTTTATTATTAAAGCTGCCAAGTTTGAAAAACATCATCGCAGAGCTCCACAAACTTGCTCAAAGCACATTTATAACCGCACACATTTTAGATTGCGTATTTTTTCCATTTACACAATGTGTGTGTGTCTCAACCCACAAACTACGATCAATATGAATAAAAACCTTAATGAAGTAGGGGAGAAAAATCTCTCCCGTCTAGTTGAGCTTTCAAAGAATTGGGGGAGGTTTCCTCTTTGATTAGTAAACCGACATTCGCTGGTGGTTTCACAATGTGTGGTCACAGCCTTCAGTGCCTCTCGCCTGTAATCAGCCTTGGTCTTTCAAGGGGCAAAAAAGCTGGTGTGTAACACTTCCACACACACACACACACATACACCGTCCTTGTTGAGGAGCCCCCAACAGGGAACACAGACTTAAAGATGAAAACTTCTTGGATATTCCGTGGAATTGGGATCATTTTTTGCAGCATCGTTCTGGTGACTGGTAAGTGAAATGGATGAAGAGAAATCCCTGCAGATTTGTTATTGCCTATTGTTTTAAACTGGCACGTCCATAATAATTCTCCGAGGAGACTTTTTTTTTTTCAAAAAAGAAATAATCCTGGTACAGGAGGCTAAATATATTTTGCTAGATGGTTTAAAATACTATAAGGTAGGGATGTGTATGCATGTATATGTGCATACAACCATATGCAAGCATTGCTTTATCTGATGCATTCATCTCTTGATGTGGTTTATAGGGGACTTTTCAGTAATTTAATAAAAGTAAGAGTGCATATCCTTTTCCTACTGTATTAGCATATGAGTGTTGAGATGGATGGATGGATGGATGGATGGATAGAGATAGATAGATAGATAGATAGATAGATAGATAGATAGATATAGACAGGCATGTTGATAGGTATATGGTAGACAATGATTGATGGATGGGTGGATGAGATATAGATAAATAGATAGATAGATAGATAGATAGATAGATAGATAGATAGATAGATAGATAGACAGATAAAGATAGACAGACATGTTGATAGGTATATGGTAGACAATGATAGATGGATGGGTGGATGAGATATAGATAGATAGATAGATAGATAGATAGATAGATAGATAGATAGATAGATAGGACAGACAGACATATTGGTAGGTATATGATAGACAATGATGGATGGATGGATGATAGAAATAGATAGATAGATAGATGATAGATAGATAGATAGATAGATAGATAGATAGATAGATAGATAGATAGATAGATAGGATAGACATATTGACACGTATTTGGTAGACAATGATAGATGGATGGGTGGATGGATGATAGAAATAGATAGATAGATAGATAGATAGATAGATAGATAGATAGATAGATAGATATAGACAGACATGTTGATAGGTATATGGTAGACAATGATTGATGGATGGGTGGATGAGATATAGATAAATAGATAGATAGATAGATAGATAGATAGATAGATAGATAGATAGATAGATAGAGATGGATGGATGGATGGATGGATAGATAGATAGATAGATAGATAGATAGATAGATAGATAGATAGATAGATAGATAGATAGACAGACAGATAAAGATAGACAGACATGTTGATAGGTATATGGTAGACAATGATAGATGGATGGGTGGATGAGATATAGATAGATAGATAGATAGATAGATAGATAGATAGATAGATAGATAGATAGATATGGATAGACAGACAGATAGATGATAGACATATGATAGACAGGATAGATAGAAGGTAGACAGATGATAGAAGATAGACAGATGATAGATTGATGATAGATAGAGAGACAGAGAGACAGATAGATAATAGATGATAAATAGATGATAGATGTGTGTGAGAGAGAGGAGAGAGAGAGAGAAAAAAAATGCTCTATTTGTAGAAGCTTTCTATAATCTTAGAGTTTATGATTTTAGTTGTAAAACTTTACTTTGCATTACCCACAGAGCACAATAAAGGTTATTCCTTAAATTAATAAATGCTTGAATAAAATGCTTACTTTATCCTCATTTAAAATGTTGAGGGATTAATAACGGCTATTTGTTAAAAGCAAGAAACGCTGGGCTAAAATAAATTATTTTATCCTGATTTAAAAGTGACGGGAGGAAGAGGGTACGCATACAAATATTCATTAAATACTTCTAGCTCAATAAAATGAGTACTCCGATATTTCTTGCATGTAAGAAGTCTCCCCAGTTGCTCAAAAGAAAGAAATGTGGAACCCAAATTCCTTATTTTATCCTGATTCAAAGTGTTGGGAGAAGACAGAAGAAACAAGACACCTAATTGAAATACTTTTAATGCAATAACATGAGCATCCCGGTATTTTTTACATTAAAAAAATTAAATTCCTTACATTTTCATAGCTCTGTTTTAAAATAACAATCCCAAAGTACTTAATCCTAAGAGAACTTTTTGGTTTGATTTTATGGGATAACCTAAATTCCTTCCTTCCTACTTAGACAAAGGGAGCATAATCACTTTTGCCTTGTGAATTTTGATCTCTTTCAATATTTTACCATCCTCCCTGTGGAAGTGTCTTTTTTCAGACTTGACTTTTAGAATTCATTTCTGGTAGAAACACCCTTCATTGTATTTCTTAAATTCCCCGCAAAAAACAAGTTCAGAAGTTGGCATTGGAAAAGTAACCCAGATGGATGGGCATTGTTTTTTTTAAAATAAATGTTTTATTAAAATTTTACAAAACACATAAAACAAAAATTAACGCAGAGGAGAAACAGTAAGGAAAAGAAAGAAAGAAAAGCGAAAGTGTAGAAAGAAAGAATCAAAAGGGGAGGTGGGGATAAAAAGAAGGTTCCAATTTGCTTTGCAACAAATAGAAATGCAATTACAGAATGATCTCTTATTTTATGAATACAAAAAAAAACCCTCACTTTTTTGAGTTATTCATTTTTTGTCTAATCATAAAAACGTGAAATAATAGATGCCTTTTTCTGCTTTTTGCAAAAACTCTTAGAAATGTGCAGTTGGGTGGATATGAGCTGTGCCCACAACCTTGTGAGAAAGGGGGAAAGAGAAAAAATATACGGTTGTTAACAGAACTGCCTTTTACTTGAAGGAATCCTGGATTCTCAAAATTGAAAACTAGAACATAGAATAATAGGGATGGAAGGGACCTTGGAGATCTTCTAGTCCAGCCCATGGCAGGAGATTCTATCTATACCATTCTGGACAAATTGCTATCCAAACTCTTCTTAAACTCTCCAATGATGGAACATTCACAACTTCTGGAGGCAAGTTGTTCCACCGATTAATTCTTCTCGCTGTCAGAAAATGTCTCCTTAGTTTGGATCTGTCTTCAATGATCTTCCACCTGTTACTTCTTGTCCTGCCTTCAGGTACTTTGGAGAATAAGTCAACCCCCTCTTCTCTGGGACAGCCCCTCAAATATTGGGACACTGCCACCATAGTAATCCTTCTCTTTGATAGGCATATCTAGCTCCCTCGGTCGTTCATCGTGTGGTTTAGCCTCCAGCCCCCTAATCATCCTTGTTGCGCTTCTCTGCGCTCTTTTCGAGGGTCTCGGAATCTTTTTTGTATCACAGTGACTAAGTAACGGTCAACTCAACATGGTATCTCCAAGGAGAAAGCCCAACGGATGTTAATGACCTTGAAAAATGAAAAGAAAAGATGAAAACATCCTCACATATGCACACAACAGACTTGTCAATTAGAGGGGAGGGGAGCTTTAAAAAGTCCAGCCTTTGACTGACATATCTGGACAATGATGGAGATGGGTCATCTTTTTTCAATTGTGCCTCATTCATGGAGTCACACACCTCTCCCCCCCTCCCCCCCTCTCTCTTCCTTTCTCCCTCTCTCTTTCTCTCTCTCTTCCTCCCTCCCTCTCTCCCCCTCCCTCTCTCTTTCTTCCTTCTTCCCTCCCCCTCCCTCTCTCTTTCTCTCTCTCTTCCTCCCTCTCTCTTTCTTCCTCCCTCCCTCTCTGTTTCTCTCTCTCTTCCTCCCTCCCTCTCTCCCCCTCCCTCTCTCTTTCTTCCTTCCTCCCTCCCCCTCCCTCTCTCTCTCTTTCTTCCTTCCTCCCTCTCTTCCCCTCCCTCCCTCTCTCTTCCTCCCTCCCTCTCTGTTTCTCCCTCCCTCCCTCTCTTCCCCTCCCCCTCTCTCTCTTCCTCCCTCCCTCCCCCTCCCCTCTCTTTCTCTCTTCCTTCCTCTCTCTCTTCCCCTCCCTCCCTCTGTCTTTCTCCCTCCTTCTCTTTCTCTCTCTCTCTCCCTCCCCTCCCCCTCTCTTCCTTCCTCCCTCTCCCTCCCTCTCTCTCTCTTTCTTCCTTCCTCCCTCTCTTCCCCTCCCTCCCTCTCTCTTCCTCCCTCCCTCTCTGTTTCTCCCTCCCTCCCTCTCTTCCCCTCCCTCTCCCTCTCTTCCTCCCTCCCTCCCCCTCCCCTCTCTTTCTCTCTTCCTTCCTCTCTCTCTTCCCCTCCCTCCCTCTGTCTTTCTCCCTCCTTCTCTTTCTCTCTCTCTCCCTCCCCTCCCCCTCTCTTCCTTCCTCCCTCCCCCTCCCTCTCTTTTTCTTTCTCTTCCTTCCTCTATCTCTCTTTCTCTCTTCCTCCCTCCCTCTCTTCCCCTCCCTCCCTCTCTCTTCCTCCCTCCCTCTCTGTTTCTCTCTCCCTCCCTCCCTCTCTTCCCCTCCCCCCTCTCTCTTCCTTCCTCCCTCCCCCTCCCCCTCTCTTTCTCTCTTCCTTCCTCTCTCTCTTCCCCTCCCTTCCTCTGTCTTTCTCCCTCCCTCTCTGTTTCTCTCTCCCTCCCTCCCCTCCTTCTCTCTTCCTTCCTCCCTCCCCCTCCCTCTCTTTTTCTTTCTCTTCCTTCCTCCATCTCTCTCTCTCTCTTCCTCCCTCCCACTCTCTTTCTCTCTTCCTCCCTCCCTCTTTCTCACCCCCTCTCTCCCTCCCTCTCTTTCTCCCTCTCTTCCTCCCTCCCTCCCTCCTCCTCCCTCTCTCTTTCTCTTCCCCCCTCCCTCCCCCCTCCCTCACACACATAGCAACTTCCAGGGAAGGAGCTACAGGTGACGGGGGCTTGGCATTAGGGCAACACCAAGATGAAATTAGCCCTCCCCCCCAATCAAACGCAGCTTCAGAACTTACAGGCGACCCACAAGTTTATAGGAGCCTGCAGGCTTTCTGCATTGAGAAGGCTCAACAGAAGAAATTTCTAGAGAACGTCTCTGTTTGAAGTCTACAGGTTCTGCCTTTGGGGCCAGTAAGAAGGTTGATTTGAAATCCAAGTTGGAACACCAGACGAGGCTTAGCTTTGTGCAAATATATTGACTCAATAGATGATGGGCTAATTTGGGGGGTTGCCAGATTCACAAACCCAGCCAGCGTTGCAGAAAGCGTGGAGAGAGGTGTGACTCAGCTAATTCACAAGTATTCGTTTGTTATCTAACAATTAGCTTGCAAAATCCTGCCTTGTGTCTGAAAATGCACCTTGAAAGGATGGGGTTTTTTTCGGTTTCCTTTGCACCTATCCTAAATTTAGCTTCCGGCCCTTTTCAGATGCATTTCTCAATATTATTAATAGTCCAGCTTCTCTTTCAGCCAGCCTTGATGTCTCATAACTGTTGGACTCGCCCCCGTGATTAAAATCAAACACCGGATTAAAAGACATTAAAAATGTTCTCATCTCTTATGGTCTTATTGACACATTGAACAACAGAATGGCAGAGTTGGAAGGGACCTTGGAGGTCTTCTAATCCAACCCCCTGCTGAAGCAGGAGACTCTCTACCATTTCAGACAGACAGCTGTCCAATCTCTTCTTAAAAACCTCCATTGTTGGAGCCCCCCCCCCCCCCGCAACTTCTGAGGGAAGACATTCCACTAATTCATTGTCCTAACTGCCAGATTTCTCCTTAGTTCTAGGTTGCTTCTCTCCTTGATTATTTTCCAATGTGATTCGTGAATAGAATAGAATAGAATATAGAATAGAATATAGAATAGAATAGAATAGAATAGAATAGAATAGAACAGAACATAGAATACAATAGAACATAGAATAGAATAGAATAGAATAGAATAGAACATAGAATAGAATAGAATATAGAATAGAATATAGAATAGAATAGAATAGAATAGAATAGAACATAGAATAGAATAGAACATAGAATAGAATAGAACATAGAATAGAATAGAATAGAATAGAACATAGAATAGAATAGAACAGAACAGAACAGAATAGAATATAGAATAGAATATAGAATAGAATAGAACATAGAATAGAATAGAACAGAATAGAATGGAATAGAACATAACAGAGCAGAATAGAATAGAATATAGAATAGAATATAGAATATAGAATATAGAATATAGAATAGAATAGAATAGAATAGAACATAGAATAGAATAGAACAGAATAGAATAGAATAGAATAGAACAGAATAGAATAGAATAGAACAGAACAGAATAGAATATAGAATAGAATATAGAATAGAATATAGAATAGAATATAGAATAGAATAGAATATAAAATAGAATAGAACATAGAATAGAACAGAACAGAATAGAATAGAATAGAATATAGAATAGAATAGAATATAGAATAGAATATAGAATAGAATATAGAACAGAATATAGAATAGAATATAGAATAGAATATAGAATAGAATAGAATAGAACATAGAATAGAATAGAACAGAACATAGAATAGAATAGAATAGAATAGAATAGAATAGAATAATTTATTGGCCAAGTATGATTGGACACACAAGGAATTTGTCTTTGGTTCATAAGCTCTCAGTGTACATGAAAGGACAACATGCATTGTGCAAGAATCATAAGGTACACAATTAATGATAGTCATAGGGTACAAATAAGCAATCAAATCATATTAGGAAACAATATAAATCGTAAGGATACAAGCAACAAAATTACAGGTCCTGGAGTCGTAAGTGGGAGGAGACGGGTGATAGGAACAATGAGAAGACTAATAGTAATAGTAATGCAGACTTAGTGAATAGTTAGACAGTGTTGAGGGAATTATTTGTTCAGCAGAGTGAGGGCGTTCTGGGAAAAACCTGTCCTTGTGTCTAATTGTCTTGGTGTGCAGTGCTCTATAGCATCATTTTGAGGGTAGGAGTTGAAACAATTTATGTCCAGGACGTGAGGGGTCTGTAAATATTTTCACTGCCCCCTTTTTGACTTGTGCAGTGAACAGGTCTTGCTTCGGCTGCCATTGAAACGGGGAGGGGGGGCATGGTATTTGGGAGGGGAATAATTACGTGCTGGAGGAGTATTCTAGAAGCTGTCCTGACCACCTCATTGCGCATGTGGAGGAAGGGAGTTTCCCGCCAAGGTTAACTGTCCAGCATTCCACCCTGATGATGCTTTTTGAAGATATCTCCCACCTGACAGTTGGGTTGAATTATTATTGGACTATGGACTGGGGTGCCAAGGGGAGGGGATTGAATTATACATGATATCTATTGCTTTCGCGCCACATTAATCAGACTCAGCTTTGCTTTGCTACTATTCGTTTGTAATTAGTAAAAGTGCATTCTTAATTTCAACCAAATGGAGTTGAGTGGTTTCTTTCCTGATTATTAAATGAAGTAGCACCTGACAAGGTCCCTCAATGGAAAGCAGGTTGGTAGCCATTGTTTTTTTCTGCAGTTCTGATTATCCTCTGAAGTCTCCGTCTGTCTTGTTGGGTTGCAGAGCCAAACCAGACAGTTATGGAGGTGCAGATGACAAGACTCAACGATTCCTCTGTAGAAAAGAATCAGCAGCTCTTTGGGCAGTTGGAGCTTCCTGAGTTGGCGCTGAAAGAACATTCTTTGTTGTGCTTTTTTGATGACGTTTTTGATCTTAGGTGCCCATTGTAGGTCTTGAGATATGGATAGAACCTAGAAACGTGAAGGACTCTACTATTCAGGGGTGGGTTTCAACCGGTTCGCGGCGGTTCCCACGAACCGGTTGGTTGGCGAACCCGGAAGTAAGTAACTTCCGGGAACGGCGAAGGGCCGACCCGCCCGCCCGCGCTCCTTACCCGGTTTTGACAAGTTCTGCGCTTCCACGCTTGCGCAGGACGCATACAGTGCCTGTGCGATCCTCCAGGAGCAGCTGGAGCATCGCACAGACGCTAGTACGCATGCGTGCACCGCGTGCGTGCACGAGGATGCCACCGGCCCCGTTCCAACCGAACCGGTTGGAACGGGGCGAGAAACCCACCCCTGCTACTATTGATACTCTGTTGTTTAGTATTGTAAGAGGTGGTAGTATCAGAGGGTTTCTCCTAAAGTTTACCACCATTTCTACGGTTTTGAGTGTGTTCCGTTCCAGATTGTTCCGGTCGCGCCACGAGTTTAGTTGTTCAACCTCCCGCCTGTATGCGGATTCATCGTTGTCTCGAACAAGACCGATCGCTGTGGTGTCATCTGCGAACTTCAGTCGTTTTAACAGATGGATTATTTCTTTGAAGCTTACTGGCAGGAGGAGGAAGATGAGGAGAAGGTTCTGGTGGACAACAAGTGCCAGTGTGTAAAGGTGACGTCAAAATTTGTCCCGGATAAAGACAACCCCCAAGAAGAAATCCTGGAGAGGAACATCCGTATCATGTAAGCGATGCTTTAACTTCTCTCGGCATTTTGCGTTTCTGAAGACAACGGGAAGACATTTTGTCGTAAGGCAAAAGACAGATTCCTGTTGCATTTCGTGAGAACAAATTAATATGCAGTCATTTTTTTCCCCCATTTCCATATTTACAGAGTTCCCCTCAATGCCAGGGAGAACATCTCGGACCCCACCTCACCCGTGAGAACCAGATTTGTCTACAAGATCCCCAAACTGTAAGCCTTTCTCTTATTTTTTTATCTGTGGAGATTCTCCGTCCTCCAAGTCACGGTTGTCCCAAAATTGCTTTTTCCACAAGGCAGCTGGGCTTCGTTTGTTCCCACCTTGAAGGGGTTTTGCTTCTCATCTGAAGAACCGAAGAAGCTTCTTGGAGGAGAAGTGAAATGATTTCCAGGGGGAAAAAAACAAGCTGCCTTTTGGAAAAAAAAAACTCCTTTGGAACTTTCTGTTATTTATGGTTAAAACTGGCACCCACATATTCATTATTCACTTATTTATTTATTTAGCCATGGCTCACGTGATTTACATTCAGATGCTTGAGAACTGACCGACTCATATTTATGACAGTTGCAATATTCCAGGAATTCCATCCCCTCTTGCAACTTTTCGACCTCCCGCCGCTGTTATTATCAGTTCTCCCAATCCGGGCCAAACCGGGAGCAACCTACCTATGGCGCCCTGCCCCCACATGCGTCCCGCCCCCACATGCACCCCACCCCCCTGTGCATGTATGCGCCCTCCGGTGTTCCTCCCCATGCATGTGTGCTTCACCCTGTGCATGTTTGAGGTTCCCCCCTCTCCCTGCATGCGCAGCACACCTGACAACCAGCTGATTAGTGGGAGGCATGCGTGGTAGAGCTGAGCTGGGGTGACGGCTCATGTGCCCACAGAGAAGGTGCTGTGTGCCACCTGTGGTTTGCCATCGTGGCCCTATATCAGTGGTGGGTTTCAAAAATTGTTCGAACCTACTCTGTGGGTGTGGCCTCCTTTGTGGGAGTGGCTTGCCGCCCATGTGACCGGATGGGAGAGGTTTGCCACCCATGTGACTGGATGGGAGTGGCTTGCCGCCCATGTGACTGGATAGCAATAGCAGTTAGACTTATATACCGCTTCATAGGGCTTTCAGCCCTCTCTAAGCGGTTTACAGAGTCAGCATATCGCCCCCCACAGTCTGGGTCCTCATTTCACCCACCTCGGAAGGATGGAAGGCTGAGTCAACCTTGAGCCGGTGAGATTAGAACCGCTGAACTGCAGATAACAGTCAGCTGAAGTGGCCTGCAGTACTGCACCCTAACCACTGCGCCACCTCGGCTCGGATGGGAGTGGCTTGCCACCCATGTGACCGGATATAAAGATGCCGACAACACTTGTCAGAACCACCTTAAATTACCTCCCACACAGCCCTGGCATGCATAAGAATATGGTGTAAACTTTTTTTTTAAAGGCATCTTTGGTTTGCGTTAAAACAACTTCAACACACGCAACGTTCTGATTGCACCACAAACGCAGTAGTCATCCTTACCTTTCACAGAGGCACTGAGTTTTATAAATAGGAGCATGATAGTGTAGAATAATCATATCCAAGGACCAGTGGTGGGTTTCAAAGAGTTTGGAACCTCTTCTGTAGGTGTGCCCTGCTTTCCGGGTCCACTGGTGGAACCTCTTCTAACCGGTTCGGTAGATTTGACGAACCGGTTCTACCGAATAGGTGCGAACTGGTAGGAACCCACCTCTGCCCTATATACTCCTACAGCAATTTAAGGTTCCTTCTCCTCTCCTACGAATAAAGACCAAGGCAGGAGTAGCTGCTAAGCGAATGAAATTCCGTAAAATCATTTTGCACTTTCAGCAAGCAGACAGGAAACCTAATTGATATTTCTGGGATATTCTTTTTCATCACCTGGGCTTAATTGTTTCTCTTCCCGTCTTTTGTTCCAGCTGCGACAAATGTCTTGACCCCTCGAGGACTGCAAACGGAGTGACCTTTGGCTCAAGCACTTTATGTGGTCATCCCCAGGAGCCCTGCTACACCTACGACCGGAATAAGTGTTACACAGCATCTGCCTTGTTCTCCCACAACGGGGTAACGTCGACCGTTGAGACATCGCTAACCCCGGAAGCCTGCTATCCGGATTAGGCCACAATTGTCCTGTTTTGTTGAGCGCCGGGAGTATCTCTACACCACAGATAATGTCCCTTGTCCCTTATCGTGCCAGTAATTGCTTCCACATCTCCCTGCCAATTTGAGTATCGATAATTGATCCGTGTAATTGATCCAGCAGTTCGGCGGCTTATCGCATCCCTATCGCCGCGTAACGGAGTGAGCTCCCGTTCCTTGTCCCAGCTTCTGCCAACCTAGCCGTTCGAAAGCACGTAAAAAAATGCAAGTATAAAAATAGGGACCACCTTTGGTGGGAAGGTCACAGCGTTCCGTGCACCTTCGGCGTTGAGTCATGCCGGCCACATGACCACGGAGACGTCTTCGGACAGCGCTGGCTCTTCGGCTTTGAAACCGAGATGAGAACCTCCCCCCTAGAGTCGGGAACGACCAGCACATATGCGCAAGGGGAACCTTTCCCTTTAATTGATCCGTGAACTAAAAAGCTATACAATTAAGAAGGGGAAGGAAGAGCTCAAATGAAATTCTATTATCCCAAAGGATCCTGGGAATTGTAGTTTGGCCTGGCTGCTCAAAATTTCCCGAGACATGTAACTTAGATCTTTCTCTTGGAAGCTCAGTTCCCTTGAGTGAAGGGAGTAGCCATCCTAAGTCTTTGGTGTAGACATGCTCACGTTGCTCTAAATGCTGAAAAGAACCTTTCGTAACTTATCCATCTCTCCCTCTGCATCAGCAGAATGCTTCCTTGTGATTTCTCCCACATGCTTCTTCCAATTTAAACAGCTATTGCTTTCCTCTTATTATCTGCATTCTTATCCTTTTCATTCATTGCGTGTCATCAATAAAACGATATTTCATTAGAATGACAGTCGTTTCATTGGGATTCACCTTTATGGGTTAGATGTCTTAACTGCTATGAAAGTGGCAAAAAGAATCAGTTTGGTCTAGTGGCTAAGGCACCGGGCTAGAAAGTGGGAGACGGCGAAAGCGTAGAGCTGCCGGGAGAAGGGAACGGCTAAGGAACAAGGGCCAACTCGGGAGTAAAGGTACAGGTGGATGGCGAATGGCCCCTCCCATAGGGAATAAATTGGAGCAATAGGGGAGTGGAGTTTGCAGGAGACAATGAGTTCAATTCATTAGACTGAAGACTTCTGTTCCTGAGTTCTTGCCCAGTAATTGCTGCTACAGAGTGGCGTTTGGAAGATATCGGCCTGGCAGCTCTCCAAGCCTGATAAAGGTCTGTAGCAGTGGTGGGATTGAAATAATTTAGCAACCGGTTCTCTGCCCTAATGACCATCTGGGTAGGTGGGGCTCAGTGTTCATGTGACTGGGTGGGCTTGGCCAACTCAAGGTCACTCAGGTCGATCTTAGCTGTTACAATGGAATAAGGGTTAACCGGAGAGGCAGTTTCTGTAAGCAGGTCAATAAATAGCAATAGCAATAGCAGTTAGACTTATATACCACTTCATAGGGCTTTCAGCCCTCTCTAAGCGGTTTACAGAGTCAGCTTCTTGCCCCCAACAATCCAGGTCCTCATTTTACCCACCTCGGGAGGATGGAAGGCTGAGTCAACCCTGAGCCGGTGAGATTTGAACAGCCAAACTGCTGAACTAGCAGTCAGCTGAAGTAGCCTGCAGTACAGCACTCTAACCACTGCGCCACCTGGGCTCTCTAGCCTAATAAAGATTAGGCTAGAAACAACACCAGAATGTTTCCTTCCTGCCTTCCTTACAGGATTAGCCCTGTAAAGTGGAAAAAAACAAAAGGAGATTTCTTCCAACAACCGGTTCTCCGAACTGCTTAGAAAGTTGCCAACCGGTTCTCCTGAATAGGTGCGAACCGGCTGAATCCCACCACTGGTCTGTAGTTATAAAACCTCATGAAAGACTGTTGGCCGGGACTTTGCTGGAGAGGAATTTCCTTTAAACTAAATAAAAAGGGGTTTTATCGGGACGAGGAAGAAGGCTTCGTGCTTTTGGGAAGCTTCAGTCAGTACACTGGATGACTGAGATTCTCTGTCATCTTTTCTACCTTTTCATTTATTCTCTCACCTTAAAAACCTCTTGTGGTTGTTGGGAGAATTGGAAGTTCGCCTCACATAATGGGTGATGTTAGGGCAGAATTTAACCAACAATCACAACTTTTAGAACATCGTATTTTAAAGCAGGAGGGACAGCCACACAGCACAAACCCCCCTTCCGGTGCACAACAAGGACATATTGCGTTAAGACTGAAAATCCCAGGATCTCCTGCCAATTGTGGTTGGGGAAACACAACTAACACAACTTGTGGGTGGGTGTGGTTAGAGACAGCAAAAACAAACTGGTGGAAGCATCGTTGGGTGACTCTGGAGTTTTTCTAGGTGTACCAAGCAGGTCTGTTGATTCCAACCTCATCATTTATTCTGATTCAAACAGATTAAGGGAGTTGGAAGGGACCTTGTAGGTCATCTAGTCCAACCCCTACATCCAAGCAGACCCTACACCATTTTTTGACAAGTCGCTGTAAAGTCTCTTCTTTTTAAAAAAATATTTGTTTTTATTTTTTCCATATACACATACATATTTTATGAACAATACATTGACTGGGTCAATCCTTTTTCATACCACAAACCATAATCATATGAAAACAGATAGATAGATAGATAGATAGATAGATAGATAGATAGATAGATAGATAGATAGATAGATAGATAGATAGATGATAGATAGATAGATAGATAAAGAGAGAGAGAGAGAGAGAGAGAGAGAGAGAGAGAGAGAGAGAGAGAGAGAGATACACATACATATTTTATGAACAGTACATTGACTGGTAATCCTTTTTCATACCACAAACAATAATCATATGAATATATATGTGTGTGTGTGTGTGTGTGTGTGTGTGTGTGTGTGTGTGTGTTGTATTTGTGCTGATAAATAAATAAAGGGAGACTACTATAGATCTATTTCAAGCTATTTAGCTCTCATCAGCTAGCCATACCCTTACTGGGATTCGAACCTGGGCTGTATTACATATTAGGCAGATGTGTTAACCACTAAGCCACAGGCTCTCCTCCTATTATCAGCTGAGCCAGGGAAATAGGTATGTAATTAGTGTCACAACCCCTGGTGTATGTGTGTGTGTTTGTGTGTGTGTTTGTGTGTGTATGTATGTATGTATGTGTGTGTGTATACATACATACATACATACATACACACACACACACACACACACACACACACACACACACACACACACATATATATATATATATATATATATATATATATATATATATATATATATACACATTAGATTTTTACAACCCTCGGTATGCCTAAATATGGGAGGAAGATCACTACTTCCATTCTCTGTCCTTCGGCTCGTCACAAGAGACCATCCAGGCAGAAACCCAATATTTTTACTGTTGCCTTTTTGTTACAAATACAACAACAACAACACACACACACACACACACACACACACACACATATTCAAATCTTAGACTAATCTTAGACAATATTAGTCTCTTTCCATAATCGTTTATCTTTTTTCCCATAATTCTTTTGAACATAAACAACATTTCTTTGTGTCCTATGTTTATTATCCTCCGCTAAGTAAATATCATTTAATATTTTACAAATTACTCATTATTCCATCCTAATTTCAATTGTTCCAAATATGTAGGGTTACTTAATGATGCAAAATATTAGCAATGTTTAATCAATTCTGGGAATATATCTCAAAAATCCTGTAATTTCCTTGTCTTTATTATTTTAAATTCACAATATATTTTAACACGCTATTCATGTTACTGATACAGTCCAGCCTCTTCTTGAAAGCTTCCAGGGATGAAGCTCCCACAACTTCCGAAGGCAACTTCTGTTCCAACCAGTTTCAAAATAAGGCGAAGGATTTAGGTAGGGAATCCTCACCAGGCGTCGCTCAGAAAGTTTCATTCGGGTACATGTCCCTAGAAAGAATTCCTATTCAAATTGTAGGAAGTTAAAACCCAGCCTTCTCCTAGAAAAATGAAATATCCTGAGAAATATTGAAAATATTATATTTCTCTGAATCAGAGATGGAGAAACAAGTTTTTAGGCAGGAAGCAGACTCACTCTTAATAGCCCCCACCTTTGTCAATGGGTCATTAAAAGGCCTGATCCAGTCTATTCTACATAACAAAGATCTCCCCCTTCAGCTCCAGGGCGATGGGATTAAGGCGTGATAGTATTAGCACTTTACCCATCTCCCTACAGGGCACCTGGGAAGAAGCGATGCTCAACCAAGCTTGGGACTCAAAAAAGACAAAACCTACAAAGTTAGCTAAGTCTGGGAGTTATGACAACCAATCAGAATACATTTCTTACACAGGAACAGGAAACAGAGAGGTGGGGCTGAACAGAGAGTATAAAAACTCAGGAACTCTCAGCAAGCCCATAACTCTCTCTTTTTCTTCTTCACCCAACATCTGGAAGGACTCGAGGCATGGGGTCCTGTCCACCATTAAAACCATCTTTCCAAGCAGCCTCCATGTTTCCAGTGTCTTTTTCCCCACTTGGAGCCGAACCCAGAAGGACATTTCCTTCCAACAAAATAATATCATCGACAGAGCTATCGTCGGCTTCCGTTCTCTTGATCATTGGATTCTCTGGCCTCGATATTTGTTTCCCACTACTGAGGAATCGTCTTCTCGCACCTCCTCGCATTTCTGGGGTTCACCATCCTTGGGGTTCTTCAAAGCTCCCACTTTTTGGCTCAGCGTCATTTTGTTCCTCCAGCATCTGCTGCAAAAACTGAATAGAAAAAACATACAATTTCTCACTCCATGGTTCAAAAAGGAATGCGACCCCAATTTTGCGGACCCAAAGACTTTAGAAATGTGGATCTTATAGAAGGGGGCCGTGAGGCTTCCAAGCGGCTGCAGGATCTGGGGTTCTGCCCCAACAGATTCCTGAAATATAAACTTTTCCTCTGACTATCACAATTTGGGTCGTCATGTTTGGTAAGGGGAATATCAGCTGTTTTTCAGGCAGGGTTGTGGCCCACTAGCAGCCAGCAGATTCGGAGACTGAGGAGGTTGGGGAGGAACCTGGGCCAGTCCTGGAGTCTGGGGAAGGCTCTGGTGAGGGCTCTGTGTCGGAGGCAGAGATAGGGCCAGGGCCGTCTGACAGTTATCAGCTGCCTTCAGAGTTAGAGATCAGTGAGGCAGAAGAACAGCTGGAGCCTGTTCCCAGTGTGCGCATGCGCTGAGTTGCCAGAGGAAAGGAAGAGCTAAAGAACAGGGGTCAACTTGGGAGTAAGGCCACAGGTGGACAATGAATGGCCCCTCCCAGAGGAAATAAAAGAGGAGCGAAAGGGGAGTGGGCTTTTGCAGGCTGCAGACCCTCAGCATCCCTACCCAGATGTCATGTAGGCATAGGTAGTCCTCAACTTACAACCATTCATTTTTTTAAAAATAAATTTTTATTTTATCAATTTCATATATACATTCACAATTATATGATCTCATAACTGTTATTAATAATATGTATTTATAACAATTTTTTCCCTACAGTTGACAATATACTTGAATATTGCTTTCTTACCATCCCATAGATCCATCTTATCTTACAACGGTCCTACTTCTTCTTCCCTCCCTCCCTCTTTCCTTTCCTCGTTTCTTCTCTCCTGCTCTCCTTCCTTCCCTCCCTCCTTCCCCCTTCCCTCCTTCTCTCCTTCCCTCCTTCCTTCCCTCCTTCCTTCCTTCCTTCCCTCCTTTCTTCTCTCCTCTCCTTCCTTCCCCCTTCCTTCTCTCCTACATTCCCTCCTTCCTTCCCTCCTTTCTTCTCTCCTTCTCTCCTTCCTTCCCTCCTTTACAACCATTCATATAGTGACTGCTTGAAGTTACAATGGCACTGAAAAAAAGATGATTTATGATCAAGCCACGCCCACCCAGTCACATGGCCACCAAACCCCACCCACCCAGTCACATGATCACCAAGCCTCACCCACCCAGTCACATGGCCACTAAGCCCCACCCACCCAGTCACATGGCCACCAAGCCCCACCCACCCAGTCACATGGCCACCAAGCCATTCCCACAGTCACATGACCACAAAAGTCCTGCGCACCCAGTCACATGATCACCAAGCCACGCCCACAGAACCAATAGTTTAAAAAATTGAATCCCACCACTGATATGGAAGTAGAAAGCTGCCCTGCCGTAAAACCAGGCAGGGAAGAGAAATAGTCGGTCAGGAGATGTAGAGGGATTCCCTTTGGTTTTGCCAAAAAGGAGGACTATAGGCCAGGAATCAGAGAATGGCGCCTTGATGCGCTCCAGATATTGGGGGTGGTGGTTGGCTGTGCTGGCTGCAGCCCATTCAAAAGAAATGCTGAAACATCTGGAGGCCAACAGATTGGTCTACGGCTAGGTGAGGGGTAGGCATTGAGGTTTACCTCTGGTATCCGATAACCTTTTTTTACAAGGAATTCCTGGAAAGCGTGAGTCCCATGAAGCTGTATGAGCTTGGCTTCCTGCAAAAATCATCCAAAAATCAGAATAAGGACTCCTTCCCGTCCCTTTCCTTCCTTCCTTCCTTCCTCCCTCCCTCCCTCCCTCCCTCCCTTCCTTCCTTCCTTCCTTCCTTCCTTCCTTCCTTCCTTACTTACTTACTTACTTAACAGAATAACAGAACAGAATAACAGAGTTGGAAGGGACCTTGGAGGTCTTCTAGTCCAACCCCCTTCCCAGGCAGGAAACTCTATAACAAATGATGTCCAATCTCTTCAAAATAAGTCTTCTTTCCTTCTTTCCTCCCTCCCTCCCTCCCTCCCTTCCCTTTTCCTTCCTTCCTTCCTCCCTCCCTCCCTCCCTTCCTTCCCTTTTCCTTCCTTCCTTCCTCCCTCCCTCCCTTCCTTCCCTTTCCTTCCTTCCTTCCTCCCTCCCTCCTTTCCCTTCCTTCCTCCCTCCCTCCCTTCCTTCCCTTTTCCTTCCTTCCTTCCTTCCCTCCCTCCCTCCTTTCCCTTTCCCTTCCTTCCTTCCTCCCTCCCCTTTCTTTCCCCCCTTCCTCCCTTCCCTTTCCCTTCCTTCCTCCCTCCCTCCATTCCTTCCCTTTTCCTTTCTTCCTCCCTCCCTCCTTTCCCTTTCCCTTCCTTCCTTCCTCCCTCCCCTTTCTTTCCCCCTTCCTCCCTTCCCTTTCCCTTCCTTCCTCCCTCCCTCCATTCCTTCCCTTTTCCTTTCTTCCTCCCTCCCTCCTTTCCCTTTCCCTTCCTTCCTTCCTCCCTCCCTCCCTCCTTTCCCTTTCCTTCCTTCCTTCCTCCCTCCCCTTTCTTTCCCCCCTTCCTCCCTTCCCTTTCCCTTCCTTCCTCCCTCCCTCCATTCCTTCCCTTTTCCTTTCTTCCTCCCTCCCTCCTTTCCCTTTCCCTTCCTTCCTTCCTCCCTCCCTCCCTTCCTTCCCCTTCCCTTCCTCCCTCCCTCCCTTCCCTTTTCTTTCTTTCTTTCCTTCCTTCCTTCCTCCCTCCCTCCCTCCCTTCCTTCTTTCCTTCCCAGAATAACAACAGAACAGAATAACCAAGTTGGAAGAGACCTTGTCCAAATCCCTGCTCAGGCAGGAAACTATAATAAATGGTCGTCCAATCTCTTCAAAATAAGTGCTTCTTTCCTCCCTCCCTCCCTCTCTTCCTTCCTCCCAACAGGAACCTGCAACATACCTCTTCGCTTAAGAGCCTTCTGGAGTTCTTGAGGCTGCTCTCTTTTGGGTCTTCCAAAGGTTCGTTCACCTTCTGTTTTCTCCAGGTCTTCGGGTCCAGGTACCAAGCGCCGTATCTGACCTTCCTCTCCCATCTGGATTGGCAGGGGCCCTGGGAGAAGAGGAAGAGGGAAGGGACATCATTTTCATGGGGGCAAAGGAAGGGGAAGGTCCCTGCCAGCATTGCTACCGGTTCGGCACCGAAAACCTTTTTTGCACATGCGTGTACATTTGCACCTAAATAGGTCTGAGCATGTGCACAACATTAGAAAATGGGGGGGGGGGAATGAAGATCGTTCTGCGCACGTGCAGAACAGAAAAATCAAGATGGCGCCACTGAGGCTAGAACCGGTTTAGGTGCGTGTCCGGTTACTACCTACTTGGCCAAACTGGTCCGAACCGGTAGGAATCTACCTCTGGTCAAAGATTAGGAGTTGACCTATCCCATTATGTCTCCCTTCCTGCTGGAAGCAAACATAGGAACTCAAAATGCAACCATCAACTGTAGAAGCAGAGAAGGGAGAACTGGAGGGTGGAGTTAAGCACGTCATCAACTTAGAATCGTTACGTTGCCACAAAGGGTGCAAATCCAGCCTCCCCTGAATTACGTTGACTCTTAGTTGGCCCCAATTCAGTACTGAACTTTAGTTGGCCAGATTCTGGGCATGCTGCCTTCCCAATCTCCATTTTCACTGGGGTTGCAGGAGGCCGTCGCAGCCGGAAACGGAGCTCAGGAGCCCGTTTTCGCTGGCAGAGGCACTGCAGGCCAGGTCCTCACTGTTTCCAGGGTAGCCCCGTAGGCCAGATCTAAGCACCCCGTGGGCCACATCTGGCCCGCGGGCTTTGAGTTTTACATCCCTGCTCTGTACGAAGCATCTCTATTTTTTTCTTTGCAAGCAAAATGTCTTCGGTTCTCCCAAACAAAAGCCAAAAAGGGCTTAACAAATAATCTTCATTTGGAAGGTCAAAAGAAAAAAAAATAAAAAAATAGGGTGGTGATAATACAAAATCGGTGTATGGGATGATAGGAAAAGCCGTGACCCGACAAATGCATGCATGACAAAAGCGTGCCGACAAAACCACGGTGCTAAAACCGCGACATCATCAACGCGACATCATCAATGCGGCGACAACAGCGCGGCGACAGAAGCGCAATTTAAGTTAAGGTAAGGGTTAGGTTTAGAGGTTTAGAGGTTAGGGTTAGGGTTAGGGTTAGGGTTAGGGTTAGGGTTAGGGTTAGGGTTAGGGTTAGGGTTAGGGTTAGGTTCAGGGTTAGGGTTAGGGTTAGGTTTAGGGTTAGGTTCAGGGTTAGGTTAAGGGTTAGGGTTAGGGTTAGGGTTAGGGTTAGGGTTAGGGTTAGGGTTAGGGTTAGGGTTAGGGTCAGGTTTAGGGTTAGGTTCAGGGTTAGGTTTAGGGTTAGGGTTAGGTTAAGGGTTAGGTTCAGGGTTAGGGTTAGGGTTAGGGTTAGGGTTAGTTTTAGGGTTAGGGTTAGGGTTAGGGTTAGGTTTAGGGTTAGATTAAGGGTCAGGTTTAGGGTTAGGTTCAGGGTTAGGTTCAGGGTTAGGTTTAGGGTCAGGTTCAGGGTTAGGTTTAGGGTCAGGTTTAGGGTTAGGTTCAGGGTTAGGTTTAGGGTTAGGTTCAGGGTTAGGTTTAGGGTTAGGGTTAGGGTTAGGTTTACAGTGTGCTTCTATCACCGCCCTGTTGTCGCCGCACTTCAGCACTCATTTGTCAGCGAGCTTTAGAACTTGTGGTTTTGTCACCGTGGTTTAGTCGGGCGCGCTTTTGTCGTTCGCCCTTTTGTCAGTGAACCAGGAAAAGCAAACCAGAATTCATATTTTAACTTTTTATATGTAAAAGGGATAAAGAGAAATAAGAACAATAAACAATAACTATGTGAATGTATACCTGTAACTACATATAAGAGAATTAAAAACAAAATTTAAAAAAAAAATAATCTTCATTCAAAGCCCTGTGTACCTGGATGTTGGAAGTTCACCCACCTTAGAAGACCAAATACCCTCATCTGGTTCCTTTCCAGTAACTTGAGAAGATTGTATTCCAAAGTGTTTCTTTAGGTCCATTGGCAGATCACGGAGTCCCTCGACACGCAGCGGGCGAAACATCGGGAGGGTCGTCTCATAACCCGCATCAAACATGCTTAGAACGGTCTCTTCATCGACGTCGTATTTCTCCCCTCCCTGAAGTAGGAACTCAAATCAGGCACAGGTATAGCGATAGCCACAGCACTTAGACTTATATACCGCTTCGCAGTGCTTTTACAGCCCTCTCTAAGCGGTTTACAGAGTCAGCCTCTTGCCCCCAACAATCCGGATCCTCGTTTTACCCACCTCGGAAGGATGGGAGGCTGAGTCAACCTTGAGCCGGTCAGGATCGAACTGTTGGTAGTAGGCAGACTTAAACTGTAATACTGCATTCTAACCACTGTGCCACCAGTAGGGAGAGTGAGAAAGGGAATTAAGAGAGGAAGGAAGGAAGGAAGGAAGGAAGGAAGGGAGGGAGGAGGGAGGGAGGGAGGAAGGAAGTAAGTAATAGCAATTGCACTTAGATTTATATACCGCTTTGCAGTGCTTTTACAGCCCTCTCTAAGCGGTTTACAGAGTCAGCCTCTTGCCCCCAACAATCTGGGTCCTCATTTGACCCACCTCGGAAGGATGGAAGGCTGAGTCAACCTTGAGTTGGTCAGGATTGAACTCCTGGCAGTGGGCAGAATTATCCTGCAATATTGCATTCTAACCACTGGGAAGGGAGGGAGGGAGGGAGGGAGGGAGGGAGGGAGGAAGATAGCAATAGCTCTTAGACTTATATACCGCTTTACAGTGCTTTACACCCCTCTCTAAGTGATGTACAGAGCACCCACTCCTCTCCTAGAAAAATGAAATATTTTAGGAAATATTAAAAGGGCAGAATATTTCCCCTAAAAGGGAGGCAGAAACTCACCCCCCCACACACCTTTATCAATGGGCCATTAAGGCCTGAGCCAATCTATTCTACATAACAAAGATCTACCTCCTTCAGGCAGAGCCATAATAGGAATCCCAAAAGCCCTTTCATTACATCATCACCCAGCCAGAGTCAACCAAACTTGGGACTCAGGACAGTCTACACAGAGTTGCCCCTGCATGGCCCCATGGGAGTCTGACAACCAATCAGAACACAAGGTCAAATTCAAAGCCCAACAAAGGGTATCTCTCTCTCTCTCTCTCTCTCTCTCTCTCTTTCTATCTATCTCTCTGTCTCTCTTTCTCTCTCTCTGTCTCTCTTTCTGTCTCTCTCTCTCTGTGTCCTTCTCTGTCTCTCTGTCTTTCTCTCTCTGTGTGTGTTTCTCTGTTTCTCTCTTTCTGTCTCTCTTTCTCTCTCTGTCTCTCTCTTTTTGTCTCTCTGTGTCTTTTTCTCTCTGTGTGTCTTTCTCTGTCTCTGTCTCTCTCTCTTTCCCATGGGCCTTTTTGCCCAGGACTTCAAACCATGTGGTCCTGTCCACCATTAAACCATCTTTCCAAAGCAGCCTCAGTTCCCAGTGCCCTTTTCCCAGTGC